>NC_079497.1:77320998-77624917 GCF_030052815.1 Hevea brasiliensis | reverse complement strand
CTGAGTATAAAAATACTCAGTGGTGCACAATAAAAATTTAAAATACGATACATAAATCATTCATTACCAAAACACAATTTAAATATTTCTCAATCACATTTCACAATTATCAAAACTCAAAATAACACAATTTAGTCAAATAATTTAATAAACACAGTGTTGCCAAAATCATACACAACTTAAGCCATGACACAAAATTTCCGATCAATGCCGTGTTGTACACCATGACAAAGCAATCTACAACCCCATTAATCGAAATCAATGAGGGAGGTGGCTAGCTAGCTAATGAGTACTTATCCGATCTCGATCTCAACTGGTAAGCCAGAGAGGGAGGAAAATAAACGATCTCAACCCCATAAATGGAGGAGGAATAATGTAATACTGTCAGGCTAAGTGTGAACACAAAATCAATTCAAAATAATTTATTCAAATAATTTGTGAGAAATCTGATCAATTTCCAAAGTCATATTAACAATCATAAATGGCAACACAGTTCATAATTAACTCAAAACAAAAAATAAAATTTTCAAGAATCATATATTTAAACGAAAATTACTGTGCACAGACCTGAAGTGAGTCGCCTCTAGGCCTTGACTCAGTCTCTCCGAGTTTCCAAGTCTTTTTCAGCTGAAACACACAGTTTCATAGTGTTTCAGTATCATAACTTAGCATAAATCCAAAAATAAATTTTACTTCACTTTTACCTAGCTCTAACGTGCTAAATTCGACGTTCTCGAAGTTTTTGTGTTTCGGGTTACTATTCACTATACTATTCAAGTCAAATTGTTGACTTTCTAAGGCTTAATAGGCATGGGAACTCCAACTTCACCCACATACCACATTTTGGTCATTAAATTTGTTGGTTTTGGCCATTTTCTCAAAGCTTAAGTCCTTTAGGCAAAATTGTCAAATTTTCAGTTTTGGTGTCCGTAGTTTCACTGTTCTATTGGTAATTTTACTGTTAGAATTTGGCAAAACTTCCTTCATAGAAAATGTTCCTTATTGTCTTAAGTTTATTCTCATTTTTGAATCACCCCAGTTGGAGTTTTGTAGCTCAAGTTATGGCCATTTGAACTATGGCTGCCGGATTGAAAACAACCCAGATTTTCTGGGCAATTTTGGTGCTGGCAGTTTTGGGTCACCAAATTGGGGTGGCCAAATGACTTGGTTGCTGGCAGAATTTGGGTTTGTGTTCTTCATGAACGTTTTAGGTCTATATCTCAACTAAACACTGGTAAAATTTCAAGTCATTTGGATCTGCCTAGCTCGAGTTATGACCAAATGAATAAATACTGTTCATTTGGTCAGTTTGTACAGGGCAGCCTACACTTTTCCAACTTTGGTCAATTTGTTCATTAGGTTTTGGTCACTTTTTGGGCATGGTTCCTCAATGAAAATTGTGTCATTTTATGTCAATTTTCATCCCCAATTGGTCCCATATCAATTGGACTTGTAAAATTTCATTTTTTGTCCTTCAAAGCTGACTTGGTCATGCTGCCAGCAGCATGACCACACTCCCTCCGAATTTGATTTTAGTTCCAACCATTCCAACACAACTCATTTGGTCACAAATGACCATTTTTCACTTCACAATAGGTTAAACATATCATTTACTCATTTCTCCAAATTTTTGCCTCAAAACCCTAGGTCCCAAAACCCTAACTTACTAAATTGTTGTATTTAACCACATTTAATGCTTTTAACTATAATCACTAAGCTAATTGGGGTTTATATACTCATTCAAATCCATCAAACCATGCAAATCATACTCCCTTTCAAGCTGGCCAAAATTTCAGTTTGGTCCTCCCCACATATTTTTTTTTTATTTTAAGTTTATTTACAAGTTCTTGATGCCATACATACACTAATTAAACTAAAAATTTGAAGTTTACATTACTAACCTTAAATGAAGTCTTTGATCTTCACTTCCTCTCAATTTTCTTCAATTCTTCTCCTTCTAATCTTCCTTCCAAGATTTGTTTATAATTTTTCTTCAAGAAAATCAAAGGATTTATGGTGGAATTAATATTTAGGAAGCTTAAAAATAAGCTTTCATGGAGGAAAAGTTTGAGAGAGAGCTTGGGAGAGAGAGGCGGCAACTAGGGAAGAAGATAATGAAATTTATTTTTTTTTTTCCTTTCTTTATTTATTTTGTCTTATGGAAGACCCCAAAATCCCATTTAATTTAATTTATTAATTATTACTTTTATGACATCATGCATGATGCCATGCATGATGTCATCTCCCTACACTTTTTCTTTTTCTTTTTCTTTTTTTTTTTAATTTATTTTTTTCTTTTAGTTCTTTAATTTAATTTCCGACTCCGAAATTTTCTTTTCTCCGATTTTATTTGACAGTTAGGACAGGAGTCAGATCTCGGGGTCAATTGACCAAATTGCCCCTCGCCGGTTCATCCCGGTTTACAAATAATTTAATATTTCTTCCGGCTCCCTGACCTAATTATTTGACTGACTTAACAGTCCTTTTTCATGATTTCTCTTTTCCACTGTGTTCGTAAGGGTCCTAAGGACCGCAGCGTCACATTTTACAGTTCAAAATTTGAGTTTAAAATGACTTCGCAGTTGTTCCCGAGAAGGTCACCCATCGCTGTGAATCTCGGCTCATTTAACTTCTTATATTCTGTTTTTCTTATTTATACTAACTAATTGGCAATTACTAATTATTTGTATTTATGGCTTTTCTAGTTGTCTTAAGTGTGGTTCTAATTCCCTTAATTTTTCGGACCGACATTGGTCACCGGAACAGTGAAATATACCAGGCTATACAAATATGAGTGTTACAATTTTAGTTTGGCTGAGCTGCCTTGTGTGACCTGCAGGTCTGGATGTGAGTCCAGCCTATTTGGGTAGCTATAACTTGGGTTGTGTAGGTTTAATTGGTGTAAGGCCAATCGGACATGAAACTAGACACATAATGGCACAACTTTGGTATAGAAACCTTGCCCAAAAAACGAAACCAAGTTGACCTAAAAATTGCCCTAATCTGGGTTACCTGCATTCTGCCTAGGCAAAATGACCAAATAAATAGTATTTATTTATTTGATCATAACTTAGTGTAGAAAGGTTCAATTGAACTGAAATTTTACCAGCAAAAAGATGAGACATAGATCTACAACTTTCATGGAGAACACAAATCCCAATTCTGACCATAACCTAGTCAAAT
Organism: Hevea brasiliensis; assembly: GCF_030052815.1. Taxonomy (NCBI): domain Eukaryota; kingdom Viridiplantae; phylum Streptophyta; class Magnoliopsida; order Malpighiales; family Euphorbiaceae; genus Hevea; species Hevea brasiliensis. Next base: position 77,621,734 of record NC_079497.1, on the reverse strand, counting down.
TGCCAACCAAACTTAGGTTACCAAATATGGCAGAACCAGTTTTGCCCATAATTTTGGATTTTGTCCAATCCGGCCAGTTATGGTGTTTAAGCCATAACTTGAGCTACAAAACTCCAAATGGAGTGATTCAAAAAAGGAAATATAACTAGACAAAATAAGGAACAATTTTCATGAAGACAATTTTACCAAATTCCTACTGTACAAATAACCAATAGAACAATAAATATGAGGCTTGAAATCTGAAAATTTTGAATAACTAACACTAAGGTTAGAAATGGTATTGGCAACCAATACTAACAATTTTAGAATGCAAAATGTGGTATGTTGGGAGTATTAGAACCAATATACCTATTGTCTATGCAAAAGTCAACATTTTAGTTGACCAATGAAATGAATAGTAACACCTAAACTTAAATTTCAAGAATTGTATAATTTAAAAGTGTAACATACCCTAGTACACCTAGCAAGATTGGTTTGGATAGGTTGGCATGCCAATAGAGTTTAGTTAGCAGTACTGCACATGGCATTATGCCATTCTGTGATTTCATGGCTTTTAGCCATTCTGACATTGTGATGATACTTGGCCTTGTGCCCAATATTTATTACGGCTCATTAGCTATTCTGTTGCACACCGGGAGATACATATGTGACCGATGGTGTGACAGCCCAAGGTACTTGATACCCAGTGCCAGTTTACCCGTTTATCCAGTCCAGTCATCCAGTATAGGTTACTTAGGCAACCAAAAATGAAAGTGAATAAATTTAATGAAATTATGAATATAACAAATACAAAATAAATAAGATTACCAATAATGATCGAAAAATTGTCTGCATAAAACATTAGAACATGCACTGCATATTTATTTTCTGTTATTTCTTTTTATTTTATTATTAGCACCACTAAGCATTATTGTTTAGCGCGTTGCTTTTTGCCACGCGTAAGCTCTAGAGAGACCGATCGAGAGCCCGGTAGACCACAGACTGGGTGAGACTTTCTGCAGCTCTGCATGGTGTCCGTGTCACCTCATCGTCATCAGTGTATTGGTAGGACACTAGGTTTTATTTTGGTATTTTGTAATTAGCTTTTATTTTTTTCATGTGTAATTAAGACTTATGTAATGTATTTTAGTATTGATGTAAATTATGAAAATTGTGTTTATAAATGAACAAGTAAATATTTATTTATAACTTCTATATGAATTTCATATGAAATGAATGAATGAGAATGGGAGTATATATGAGAAATATTGGAATTTTGTTGATGAAATGGAGTTTGGGATTGATTGAAAATTTTGGAAGTGTTTTTCACAGGTTCCGAAGAACTGTTTTATCCATTTTTAGCTGGCATTCTGCTGAATTTTCTATAAAATTTGCGAAACCTCAAATAAATTATAATTTTAATAAATGACTTCAATGAATGATATTTCACAAATTATACCTCATAACTATGAAAGAAATAAATTAGGAAGGATAAAAATGATTGAAATAAAATAGGGTGTTCCGGTACACTGTGTGACATATCTTACTTGGCTATACTGTATACGGGTAAGGGGTATCACAAAACTTCCATGCGAATTGTTTAAAAAAAATGAATTTTTATTTTAATTAACTATTTATTATAAAATTTTATTTTGAATTAAGTAGAACTTAAATACAAATAAGTTAAGAATTTTAAATTTACAATAACATTAAAAATAATTTAAATAATAAAAATTATATAATTATAATTTATAAATAATATAAATAACGAAGGTAGTTTGGGCAAACCCAATGTTCTCCTCTCCCTTTCCACTTTTATCTATTATATAGATAAAATATATTAATGGAAACTTGAAACACAACATTTTAATGAAAATTTAATTTAAATAATAAAAATTATATGATTGTAATTTGTAAATAGTATAAATAACAAAGGTATTTTGGGCAAACTCAATGTTTCCCCTCCCACTCCCACATTTATATATTATATAGATAAAATATATTAATGGTGACTCAAAATACAACACTTTAACAAAAACTTATTCAATTCAGATTTCTCAATTTTTTCACTAAAATAATTAAATAGAATTGACAAAATAAAAATATTTAAATGTAAAAATAATAAGTCAACAATCAAACTTATTTAACTAAAAAATATCTCTAACTTAATAAATGTATAAGTATTGAGCTTAATATTGAATAAATAAATTTCTCCTTGAAAATTGGCTGAAACATTGAATTTGTAACAAAATTGACTTTCCACATTTGAACATTTGAATGCGAGCCTTTGATGCCGACAGTATGTCAAATGCGAATTGCGTATGCAAAATTATTTAATTCAATAAACTATCTCCCAACTGCACTATACTTTCCTATAAAGGCATCAGACACTTACATGCAGAAACGCACAGCGGAGACAAGCCAAAACTTACATTTCATTTCCATAAAATTAATCTTCAGGAATGTCGAAGAGCAGCAGATCACAAGTCATAACCTGCAAAGGTATAGAGCCTGATTGAGTGAAGGATTTTTAATATATTACTTATTGTTGTTACCATTAATTTCAATATATATGTATATAAATTCTCTTTCTTTGCTTGGTATGATACTGCAGCCGCCGTGTGTTGGGGAAATGGGGAGCCAATGAAGATAGAAGAGATACAAGTAGAGCCTCCAAAATCATCAGAAATCAGAGTTAAGATGTTGTATGCTAGTTTTTGTCACAGTGATATCTTGTGCGCCCAAGGCTTTCCAATTGTTAGTATACTTTCTCTAAAATCAACTTTATGATTTCTAATCTTTCCCCTTTTTCCTTTATGGGGATTTAACACTAGATAATTACTTCTTACAGCCACTTTACCCTCGTGTTCTTGGGCATGAAGGTGTTGGGTAAGTCTTAATTTTACACATCAATATATATATATATATATATATATATATATAAAGAACTTGTATAATTGATACAATTATATTTATTATTGCAGAGTGGTAGAGAGTATTGGGGATGAAGTGAAAGATTTAAGAGAAGGAGACCTTGTGATTCCAGGTTACATTGGAGAGTGCCAAGAGTGTGAGAATTGCACATCAGGAAAGACCAATTTGTGCTTAAAACACCCACTAACCTTGAATGGGTTAATGCCTGATGGGACTTCAAGAATGTCCGTTAGGGGTCAGAAGCTTTATCATCTTCTTTCCTGTTCAACATGGTCTGAATACATGGTAGTTGATGCTAATTTGGTTTACAAGATTGATCCAAATCTAAATCTGGCACATGCAAGCTTTCTGTCATGTGGGTTCTCAACTGGATTTGGCTCATCCTGGAAGGTAGCCAAAGTTGAGAAAGGGTCTAGTATTGCTGTAATTGGCCTTGGTGCTGTTGGATTAGGGGTATGGATGTGTTAATTACATTTTATTTTTCTTCCTTTGACAAATTCTTTGCCTTAAACTAAATTATAATGCAAATGCAGGCTATAGAAGGAGCTCGAATTCAAGGGGCCAGTCAAATAATTGGGGTCGACATAAATGAAAGAAAGAAAGAAAAAGCACAAGCTTTTGGGATGACTGATTTTATAAACCCTAAAGAATCTGAAAAATCTATTTCAGAACTGATAAAAGAAAAAACTGGGGGATTAGGAGTGGACTTTTGCATCGAGTGCAGTGGTGTCACTTCTTTAATTAGTGAGGCACTCGTAGCCACAAAACCTGTAAGTTTTTCATTCTACATAAGAGATTACTAGTTTTCGAATATATATTCATCGTAATTATTTAAAATTTATTCTTTATATTGTGAGAAGTGTTTATATTTTATTAAAGAAAGAGTATTGTTTTTATAAATTCTTAAAATATTATCAAATTTTTTGACTCTTTGCATTATAAAGAAAATTTACATTTTTAGGAGGGAAACAAATAATATATAGTTATATATACTTTTAAAATGTTATATAATTTTCTTTTTAATATGTAGTCATTTTATATATAATTAATTATGAATAAAATTTTCACCTAAACTAATCAAATTTGACATTTGATCATTCAAATTTATAGGGAATAGGGAAGGCAATAGTAGTGGGTGGAGGGAATGCAGCCACTGTCCAGATCAACTTCCTTAGTCTGCTGTGTGGTGGGACTTTGATGGGTTGTATTTTTGGAGGACTCAAAATCAAATCTGACTTCCCTTATTTATTTGAAAAATGTAATAAAAAGGTGAGTCACCCTTTGAATAATATAAATTTCAAAGTCATTGCATTTATATTTTTTAGTCCTTTTTTAAAAAAATAAATTAAATGAAAATTTATCTTTCCGAAACTGAGGGGAATTAATCATTAAGGGTGGTTTTGGTTTTGTGCAGGAACTACATCTTGATGAACTTTTGACACATAAAATTCCATTGGAAGATATAAACAAAGCATTCCAACTAATTAAGCAACCAGACTGCGTCAAGGTTCTTATTAAGATTGAATAACTATTTATTGTATTTTCTTAATTGATTAAAATAACTGCAAAGGTGGCTTCCACAGGATATCCCTCCTGATTCAGCTGCATTTTCCTATCAAGTTTTCGTCCCTTTGTCTTTGTATTCCCCTTGTATTTGTATTTAAGTTAACCTGGAGAATAAAATTAAGATCATTTTTGCATAAATATATAATTTCACTACTACATAATCAATTATGTAAGGCATCACTTGAAAATTACTGCCATATATGATTATACTTATACTGTAGCTACAAGATAACAGTAATAGTTTGAATACCGTTGTACCTATCTTCATCGGGGATAGCTTAAAATAATTCATTTTTTTATTAATTTAAAAATTAATGTTTTATAAAATTATGAATTATGATATTAAAAATATAACTATATCAATTATATTCATTGTATATTACTATTTTATTTAATTTGTAGTTTTTAATATTTAAAATTTTAATTATTACATATAATGAAATAGTGCTATATGTTTTTTTTTTTAATGATTTGAATTCTTATAGTTAAATATGCAGTTACAAGTTTAAAAATTAACTCTATTTTTTTTAGTATTATATTTTTTTTGAAATTTTTGAATTTTTTTATTTTAATGGGATCAAAGATATTTTTTAAGTTTAAATTTAATATTTATTTATAATTAATTAGGACTTTTGAAATCTAATCATACTTAATCATATCATTAAATATTGAAAGTTCATTATATCTTACTATTTTTCTCTTGTGATCTTTAATATTTAAAATTTTATAAATTATTGTTTTTCTTTGAATTTTTTATTTTTCTATATTTTGATTAAATAAATTAAAATTTTTTAAGCTTAAAAATCAATATTCATTTAATATCATTAAATATTTAAAATTCATTGTATATTCCTATTTTGTTTATTCTAAAATTTTCAATATTTAAAATTTTATTTATTGTACTATTTTAGTATTGCTTCTAATTTTTTTGTCACGCCCTACTCCTCGTAAGATATAACATGCTCCCGTAGTACACATAATGAATTACCGTACTTTGCCTATCGGTATCCCATTAAGTATACTACAAGAGATTTTGAAACAATTTTCGTTCATTTTTAAATTGGTGGGTAAAATTTTCTCAGATATTAAAAACCTTTATTTAAAGTCCAAACATAAATCAAATTTTTAGATATTTAAAATCTCCGTAATTTTTATAAAAATTTCGGCAGAGTGCCGCCTATATTTAGAGAAAACTGTTCTTCAAAACCTGAAAATAAAGACACTCCCAATATATTTCTCAATCCCAACTCCATTATTCAATCTCATTTCACAAATCCGCATAAAACACTCAATACACAATATAAATTAAATCAAATATTAAAACATCTCATTGAGGTAAACAAATTAATTTTCATATCCATGGGAGCATTAAAATTTAATAATGTAAAACTTCATAAGTATATAAAATCTCAGGATAATATTACAATAAGTTGTATTTCATTATAATCCAAAAATATATTACAAAAGAGTTGGTACAACTGTTCAAAGGAAATTTTCATACTTATAATTATAGAATTACATCAAAAGCTAATGTACAAGGGTATACTTATGATATACCCGAGGATAATCTCACCGTGTCTTTCAGTAACCTCGCTCAGCTGCTTTATATTTTCTTTCACCTGCAACAGCATACAAAGCTATCGCTGAGTGGTGAACTCAGTGGTGCACAAACTAATAATTTAAAAATTAATACAAATTATTCTTAACAATTCATAATGAATAAAAATTTAAAATTTCTAAATTCTTCAAAATCCATGACATTCAAAAATCAATATTTTCTTTTATGCAAATTATTAATTTGAATATCATTTTGATCATATAGTAACTATTTATTTACATTTCTTTTAAATTCTGAAATAATACAAAAATATTTTGATTCATTGACAATTTATTCATTTCAATCACAATTTATCAAATTATGCATAATTTAAAGGGCGTTGCTAACAATTCACACAGTTGATCCCATGATCCAAAATTCAAATAGATGCTGTGTTGTACACTACAACATTTCAAACTCTCCCAATAACTGAGGCTAAAAGGGAGAAATAAAGATTAGGTAGTATATATGAGTACTCATTCAAATTCTTCCCCAACTGGCAAGCCAGAGAGGAAGGAACTCGCCCCATCTAGTGAAGGAGATATCTCACTAGACAAGCTAATGAGAATTCATAACAAATTTTGTCATGTCAACTGTGGTTTCAAATCATATTCAAAACAATTTCTATTTATAAAGTGTTTACAAATCATCAATATATTTGATCATCATAAATTCATGCTCAAGGTTGGCAACACATCAAACTTAAAATTTACGATTCTTAAAACCATGCAATAAATCCTTAAATGCATAAGAAAATTTACATTTAATTTATACAATTTCATTCAACAAATTAAAATCCTCAACACAACAAAATTATAATCATAAAATAAACTTGTTCAAATCAATTTAGAAGTGAAAAGTAACAAAAAAGTTAGTTGTACACAAACCTTATACAAGTCGCCTCTTGGCCTTGACTCGATTCCTCGGGTTCTTTCCCGGTGTTTTTTTCCACTGAAACACACAGTTTCACAGTGTTTCAGTATCATAACTTAGCATAAATCCAAAAATAAATTTACATTCACTTATACCTAGCTCTAATGTGCTAAACTTGACGTTCTTTAAATTTTGTATTTCGATGTTGCTATTCATTACACAATTCAAGTCAATTTGTTGACTTTCTAATGCTTAATAGGTATGGGAATTCCAACTTCACCCACATACCACATTTTGGTCACTAAATTTGTTGGTTTTGGTTGTTTACTCAAATTCCAAGTCTTTTAGGCAATTTTGTAAATTTTTAGTTTTGGTGTCTTAAGTTGCACTGTTCCATTGGTCATTTTACTATTAGAATTTGGCAAAACTTTCTTCATAGAAAATGTTCCCTATTGTCTTAAGTTTATTATCCTTTTTGAATCACTCCAATTGGAGTTTTGTAGCTCAAGTTATAGCCATTTGAACTATGGCTGCCGGATTGGACTCAACCCAGATTTTTTGGGCAATTTTTGGTTCTGGCAGTTTTAGGTCATCAACTTGGGGTGGCCAAATGACTTGGTTAATGGAATAATTTGGGTTTGTTTTCTTCATAAAAGTTTTAGGTCTATATCTCATCTGTCCACTGGTAAAATTTCAGGTCATTTAGACCTGCCTAGCTCAAGTTATGGCGAAATAAACAAATACTGTTCATTTGATCAGTTTGTACAGGGCAGACTGAGAATTTCTGGATTTGGTCAATTTGTTCACTAGGTTTTGGTCACTTTTTGGGCATGCTTCCTTAATGAAAATTGTGTCATTTTGTATCTATTTTCATTCCCAATTGGACTTGTAAATTTTCAGTTTTGGTCCCTCAAAGGGACCTTGGTCATGCTGCCAGCAGCATGACCACACTCAATCTGAATTTGAACTCAACTCCAACACTTCTAACACACTTCATTTGGTCACAAAATGACCATTTCTTACTTCAAACTAGGTCAAACACATCATTTCACCATTTCTTCAAATTTTGTCTCCTAAATCCTAAGTGCAAAACCCTAACTTCCATGTTTAGTTCATTTGTTGAATTATAAATGCATATTTAGTTCTCATTCACTTATTCTCACTTAACTACTTTCTAATTTGCCTCAAATCACCCATTTCAAACATAAACCCTAGCTGGTTGAATTCATATATAGTCCCTCAATAATTATTTTCTTTTCATTTAAAGTTAATTTCTAACTTACATCAATTACTTAAACAAGAATTCAATAGATAATTTGAAGAATTTGTCACTAACCTCTTGTAGCTTTTCAAATCTTCACTTTTCTACTTCCCTTTTTAATTTCTTCCTTCACCACTCTTCTTACCAAGGTCAAATTTCAAGCTTTAATTAGGAGAACTAAGGGTTTTAGGGCTAGTTTAGGGGGGTTGCTCAAGCTCAAGATTGAGCTTTAATGGAGTATGAAAGGGAAAGAGGAAAGAGATGAAAGAGATGAAAGAGATAAGAGAAGTGTGTGTGGGACGGCGAGAAAGAAGGTCACTTTTTAAATTCCCTTTTTTTTTTAATAATTATCTCTTTTTTTCTAATTTTAATAATTTGACTTTATTGCATCATAATTCCTATATATATTACATCATAATTCCTATATATATATTTTCTTTTCTTTTCTTTTATGTATTTTTAAATCTTTATTAATACACAATTATCCTAAAATTTCACTTTTTAATTATAAATATTTATTGCATTATGCTTATGTCACCACATGATGTCATTACTTTTCCAACTTTTCTTTTTCTTTTTTTTTTCATTTATTTTTCTATTAGTTTTTTAATTTAATTTCCGACTCCGAAATTTTCTTTTCTCTGATTTTATTTGACAATTAGGTCAGGAGTCAGCTCTCGGGGTCAATTGACCAAATTGCCCCTCGTCGGTTCAACCCGGTTTGCAAATAATTCAATATTTCTTCTGGCTCCCTGACATAATTATTTAACTGGCTTAACAGTTCTTTTTCGTGATTTTCTCTTTTCCACTGTGTTCGTAAGGGTCCTAAGGACCGCAGCGTCACATTTTACGGTTCGAAATTTGAGTTTAAATTGACTTCGCAACCCTTCCCGAGAAGGTCACCCATCGCTGTGACTCTCAGCTCGTTTAACTTCTTATGTTTTGTTTTTCTTATTTATACTTACCTAATTGACAATTACTAATTATTTGTGTTTATGGCTTATCTAGTTGTGTTAAGTGTAGTTCTAATCCCCTTAATTATCCGGACCAACTCCGGTCATCGGAACAGTGAAATATACCAAGCTATACAAATAGGGGTATTACAATTCTCCCCCCCTTAAAATAATTTCATCCTCGAAATTTTACCTGGTATCAGTCTCTGAACAGTTGTGGGTGCTGTCTCCTTATGTCCTATTCACGCTCCCAAGTAGCTTCCTGGCCTGAATGATGGTTCCTTAGCACTTTAACCAATACTATTTACTCATCGATTGCTCACCTCGTGTGCTAAGTTTCTTATGAGCTTCTGTCATAAGTTACATTCAAATTCATTTCAATTTTAGAGGTAAGCAAATATGTGTACTAGTGGATCCACTCTTTCTAGGACCTCGTATGATCCTATAGGTGAGAACTTAGTTTTACTCTTTTCTTGTCAAATCTCTTGATCATTTGATGCAACCTTCAGTTTAGTTTAGAATATTTTAGTCTTTTCTTATTGTTGTTTTAGCAATTATTTTCCTTTGTAGTCTTTTTTTTAAATGACCTTGTTGGTCATATATGAACTGCTTATCTCTTTCTTGGCCATAGGTCCATAACCATTATCTTACCATCTCCATTTATGACCAAGGCCTATGTGCTATTTTGCACTATCTTGTTTGCTTTTGTTTAACTTATTTTATTATTGATAAAATAGTTCGGAATATCGTTACGCGTCTTAAGTAGGTTGTTTGCCTTGGTGACAATTCCTCATCTAGGGTTTTTCTCATTTCTTAGTGTTCTATTTGTTTCCTTCTTTCATTCCACAACTTAACTTTAATTATTTTATTTCTTAATCTAATCTTATTCCTTAACTTGACTGTCGAGTAGTAATTTAGCACCTCTTATCGTCCCTAATAAATCCACTATACTTCAATATTACTTTGATTTGGTCCTTTGACCATTCTTGTCAACACTTTAACTAATATTCATAACGTTTCTTTATTACATTCGCACCATCTATTCTAATTTTTACTTTCACAACTCTTTATCTATCAATATTCTATAACTTATTTTCCGCTGGTTTGCGATCAGTACCCTTTATTTTTTAACCATAAACAATTTTGTAATCTTAAAAAGGGAGTCTACCGGACTCTTCTATTTCCTATGCTATTGAAAAGTTTCGCTTGAATTCTAATTTAATCGTTATGATCTACACAATAAAATTGTGCTCTTCCTAAAGAATACCTGGCCAACTAGTTCCTATCGAATTACTGTTATCAATAGAATATCATTTCTTAACTATTTTATAAGTTATAACTGTCATCCATAGCATCCTGTCTCTTCTAGGGGAACAAAATTATATTTTGTGTCTTACTGCTACACAAATAGAATACTGTTCCTTAATAAACTTTGAGCAAAAGATCTATTGCAATATCAAAACAACTATAAACCCCATATCGGAGACTGGATGACTTAGCCCTATAGGTGTTATTTCTAATTTTTTACCATACTAAAATCTCTAGTCCCATAACAATTTTTGATGTACTATAATTCATGCTAGGGTAACGGAGTCTTTAACTCTCACTACCTTGCAACCATGATCTTTTGATATTCTAATTATAGAGTTTTAAATCCCAAATTAGGATTTTCAAACTCAGTTCTAGTAATAAAACTCTATTCTGGTATATTTGTACCAGAGCGAAAATCATTTATAACTATTCTTATCCTTATGCACTATTGGGTAGTACGTAACCCTACATAATAAATCTCAAGTCAGTACTGTAATCTGCAGCTTACAGCACAAACATCAAGAATATTGCATAGTTACTATGATACATCCCAATAGATCAAACTTCCCTATGTCTTATTTCTTTCAAATCCACTAATATCTTAAACTTATTTTGATTATGGTACTTACTGACATCTATCAACAGTAGTACCTTTACTTCCATCTAGGGCAGATATATTGCTATAACTTACTTTTTGGTCCTCTTGCCTTACCTAATTAGGCTTACTAATTAACTTTATAATTTATCATAGTCTAGGAGATGTCTCTCATTAGAAACTTTTCCAAAATTAATTCCAATCATGCTTATTATCGCAATTCTTATCCTAAAAGACTAATTGCTAACACATTAAAATTTACCTCCATGCAAGGGAATAGCAGTAGAATATATAATTTTAGCATTAGCATATAAACAAGTAGAGCCGAAATCAAATAGTATATAATTATTCCTTTCACAAGTTAAGAACATACCGGTAACTACATCTGAAGTCTCTGCTTCTTCCCCTCGATGCATGGCGTTCCCTCTTTCTAATGTATTCCTCTGCTCGGGTTGGTCCATTGTGCGAGGATTACTCGAAGTGCTATCTCTACTTCTACCTCTGCCCCTACTAACTATTAATGAGCCTCTAAAATCAGAATCTTGAACTGATTCCTCTGGTGTAGTATGTGACATAAATTGATGTGCGCTAGTACAATCTCGGGCGAAATTTCCGATTCCACCACAATTGAAGCAGGCTCCAGTGACCCTATGGCAAATACCCCTATGAAATTTTCCACAAACTTCATAGATACAGATAGGGTAGGAACTTCTAGTTCTTTGACGAATGGTTCTTGATTGCTTTCGCCCTGAAGATCTGCCTCTGTCATACTTAGGAGCTTGGGGTCCCTCAAAATCTTTTCTCTTTCCCAAATTACTACCCGAACTTTGACCGATGGGTTTCCCACTTTTCTCTTTTTCATGCTGCTCTTGAGGGAGTTGGGTTTGTACTTGGGCCTGGGCTGACAGATTATCAGCCATTTGCTGAAAGAACATGGCCATCTGCTAGGCAGTTTGTGTAGTAATTCGTATAGGAGGGACTGGTGCAGTTGGACCTCCAACGCTTTGCGAAATTGGGGCCTCTCCTTGCACATTAGCTGTATCAGACTGCTCTACCATTTTATCCCCTTTGTCCATATCTATTCACAGGATTTTTTTTTTCTTTTTTGCTATTTCCTGTACAACCAACACAAGGAGATTTCTCCCCGTTAGTTCATATTTATGATGTAAATGTACTATATGTATCAAACGTTCGAGCAGTTGTACTTATCGAAAAATATTTCAAATTCATAGTTCAAAATTTATTTTAAAACCTTTGCTCTGATACCACTAAAACATGTCACGCCCTACTCCTCGTAAGATATAACATGCTCCCGTAGTACACCTAATGAATTACCATACTTCGCCTACCGGTAACCCATTAAGTATACTACAAGGGATTCTGAAACAATTTTCGTTCATTTTTAAATTGGTGGGTAAAATTTTCTCAGATATTAAAAACCTTTATTTAAAGTCCAAATATAAATCAAATTTTTAGATATTTAAAATCTCCTTAATTTTTACAAAAATTTCGGCAGAGTGCTGTCTGTATTTAGAGAAAACAGTTCTTCAAAACCTGAAAATAAAGACACTCCCAATATATTTCTCAATCCCAACTCCATTATTTAATATCATTTCACAAATTTGCATAAACCACTCAATACACAGTGTAAATTAAATCAAATATTAAAACATCTCATTGAGGTAAACAAATTAATTTTCACATCTATGGGAGCATTAAAATTTAATAAAGCAAAACTTCATAAGTATATAAAATCTCAAGATAATATTACAATAAGTTGTATTTCATTTCACTCCAAAAATATATTACAAAAGAGTTGGTACAACTGCTCAAAGGAAATTTTCATACATATAATTACAGAATTACATCAAAAGCTAATGTACAAGGGTATACCTATGATATACTCGAGGATAATCTCACCGTGTCTTTTAGTAACCTTGCTCAGCTGCTTTATATTTTCTTTCACCTGCGACAGCATACAAAGCTATCGCTGAGTGGTGAACTCAATGGTGCACAAACTAATAACAATTCATAATGAATAAAAATTTAAAATTTCTAAATTTTTCAAAATCCATGACATTCAAAAATCAATATTTCTATTATACAAATTATTCATTTGAATATCATTTTGATCAAATAGTAACTATTTATTTACATTTCTTTTAAATTCTAAAATAATGCAAAAATATTTTGATTCACTGACAATTTATTCATTTCAATAACAATTTATCAAATTATGCATAATTTAAAGGGCGTTGCCAACAATTCACACAGTTGATCCCATGACCCAAAATTCAAATAGATGCCGTGTTGTACACCACGACATTTCAAACTCTCCCAATAACCGAGGCTAAAAGGGAGAAACAAAGATTAGCTAGTATATATGAGTACTCATTCAAATTCTTCCCCAACTGGCAAGCCAGAGAGGAAGGATATTCAAAATAATTTTTTCATGTCAACTGTGGTTTCAAATCATATTCAAAACAATTTCTATTTACAAAATGTTTATAAATCATCAACATATTTGATCATCATAAATTCATACTCAAGGTTGGCAACACATCAAACTTAAAATTTATGATTATCAAAACCATGCAATAAATCCTTAAATGCATAAAAAAATTTACATTTAATTTATACAATTTAATTCAACAAATTAAAATCCTCAACACAACAAAATTTTAATCATAAAATAAACTTGTTCAAATCAATTTAGAAGTGAAAAGTAACAAAAAAGTTAGTTGTGCACAAACCTTATACGAGTAACCTCTTGGCTTTGACTCGATTCCTCGGGTTCTTTCCCTGTGTTTTTTTCCACTGAAACACATAGTTTCACAGTGTTTCAGTATCATAACTTAGCATAAATCTAAAAATAAATTTAACTTCACTTATACCTAGCTCTAATGTGCTAAACTTGACGTTCTTTAAATTTTGTGTTTCGAGGTTACTATTCACTATACTATTCAAGTCAATTTGTTGACTTTCTAATGCTTAATAGGTATGGGAATTACAACTTCACCCACATACCACATTTTGGTCACTAAATTTGTTGGTTTTGGTTATTTACTCAAATTCTAAGTCTTTTAGGCAATTTTGCAAATTTTCAGTTTTGGTGTCTTAAGTTGCACTATTCCATTGGTCATTTTACTGTTAGAATTTGGCAAAACTTTCTTCATAAAAAATGTTCCCTATTGTCTTAAATTTATTCTCCTTTTTGAATCACTCCAATTGGAGTTTTGTAGCTCAAGTTATAGCCATTTGAACCATGGCTGCCGGATTGGACTCAACCCATATTTTTTGGACAATTTTTGGTTTTGGTAGTTTTAGGTTACCAACTTTGGGTGGCCAAAATGACTTCGTTAATAGCATAATTTGGGTTTATGTTCTTCATAAAAGTTTTAGGTCTATATCTCATATGTCCACTGGTAAAATTTCAGATCTTTTAGACCTGCTTAGCTCAAGTTATGTCCAAATGAACAAATACTGTTCATTTGGTCAGTTTGTACAAGGCATACTGAGAATTTTTGGATTTGGTCAATTTGTTCACTAGGTTTTGGCCGCTTTTTGGGCATTCTTCCTTGATGAAAATTGTGTCATTTTGTGTCTATTTTCATTCCCAATTGGTTTCATACCAATTAGACTTTTAAATTTTCAGTTTTGGTCCCTCAAAGGGACCTTGGTCATGCTGCCAGCAGCATGACCACACTCAATCCGAATTTGAACTCAACTCCAACACTTCCTACACACTTCATTTGGTCACAAATGACAATTCCTTACTTTGAACTAGGTTAAACACATCGTTTCACTATTTCTTCAAATTTTGTCTCCTAAATCCTAAGTGCAAAACCGTAACTTCCATGTTTAGTTCATTTGTCGAATTATAAATGCATATTTAGTTCTCATTCACTTATTCTCACTTAACTACTTTCTAATTTGCCTTAAATCACCCATTTCAAACATAAACCCTAGCAGGTTGATATCATATATAGTCCCTCAATAATTGTTTTCTTTTCATTTAAAGTTAATTTCTAACTTACATCAATTACTTAAACAAGAATTCAATAGATAATTTGAAGAATTTGTCACTAACCTCTTATAGCTTTTCAAATCTTCACTTTTCTACTTCCCTTTTTAATTTCTTCCTTCACCACTCTTCTTACCAAGGTCAAATTTCAAGTTTTAATTAGGAGAACTAAGAGTTTTAGGGCTAGTTTAGGGGGGTTGCTCAAGCTCAAGATTGACTTTTAATGGAGTATGAGAGGGAAAGAGGAAAGAGATGAAAGAGATAAGAGAAGTGTGTGTGGGACGGCAAGAAAGAAGATCACTTTTTAAATTCCCTTTTTTGTTTAATAATTATCTCTTTTTTTCTAATTTTAATAATTTGATTTTATTGCATCATCTATGACATCATAATTCCTATATATATATATATTTTCTTTTCTTTTATTTTATGTATTTTTAAATCTTTATTAATACACAATTATCCTAAAATTTCACTTTTTAATTATAAATATTTATTGCATCATGCTTATGTCACCACATGATGTCATTACTTTTCCAACTTTTCTTTTTTTTTTTTTCATTTATTTTTCTATTAGTTCTTTAATTTAATTCCTGACTCCGAAATTTTCTTTTCTCTGATTTTATTTGACAGTTAGGTCAGGAGTCAACTCTCGGGGTCAATTGATCAAATTGCTCCTCGTCGGTTCAACTCGGTTTGCAAATAATTCAATATTTCTTCCAGCTCCTTGACCTAATTATTTGACTGGCTTAATAGTTCTTTTTCGTGATTTTTTCTTTTCCACTGTGTTCGTAAGGGTCCTAAGGGCCGCAGCGTCACATTTTACGATTCGAAATTTGAGTTTAAATTGACTTCGCAACGCTT
Organism: Hevea brasiliensis; assembly: GCF_030052815.1. Taxonomy (NCBI): domain Eukaryota; kingdom Viridiplantae; phylum Streptophyta; class Magnoliopsida; order Malpighiales; family Euphorbiaceae; genus Hevea; species Hevea brasiliensis. Next base: position 77,605,780 of record NC_079497.1, on the reverse strand, counting down.
CCCGAGAAGTTCATCCATCGCTGTGACTCTCGGCTCGTTTAACTTCTTATGTTCTGTTTTTCTTATTTATACTTAACTAATTGACAATTACTAATTATTTGTGTTTATGACTTATCTAGTTGTATTAAGTGTGGTTCTAGTCTCCTTAATTGTCCGGACCGACTCCGGTCACCGGAACAGTGAAATATATCAGGCTATACAAATAGGGGTGTTACATTTTTAGACCATTTCTCTCCAATCTTTTCATTGTTGATGCACTTTTCATCAATGACTTTTTATATTTTTTTCATAGAAGTTTTTTTATAAGTAATAATATTTTTTTTTCAAAAAATTTATGATTAATAATTAAAAGCATCTAATAAATATAAGTAAACACCTCAAATAGATAAAACAAGCTATATCATACCCGTAAGATGCTGAGGTTGTAATTTTTTAATTAAAATTTTTATAATAATATTAATAAATAAATTATATATTTTTTAAATAAAATTATTATTTATAATTATTACAAAATTTATTTAATTACTTTCATTTTCTACACACATAAAATATATTATATATGGTTTTAAAAAAAATTATAATACTATAATTTCATAAATTAATAAATCAAATGAATAATTAAGAATAATTTTCTTTTATAAAAACTCTTTCCCAATTTTCATATTTTAATTATGTAATATTATAATTATATTATTTTCCTTAATGACAAATTTTTTTTTTGAATTTTAAGAAAATATTTATATAAATATTAAATGAGTTTAATTTAAAAAATAAAAAGTAAAAGAAAAGAAATTAAAAAAAATTATAAAAAAAAATTAAAAAGAAATTGCCCAAAAGATAGATAAGGTGGCTTCCATCCACAATATCATCCACATTATACACGTTGATTAATTATGCTGTCCTGTCAGTTCCTTCATTTTATTTCAACGCCATCTACTTCACTTCAGTTTCAGACTTTTTCTCCCCTCCTTTAGAACCTTACAAATGTACATTGTCACGGGACGGGAGTTCTAGCTCCGTGCGGCACCTAGGTCCCCCTTGGCCAGGGCCCCCAGGTCAGCCTCTCCCTATCTGGCAGGCTCGCATAAGCCCATATATTAAGCATTTTCGAGGTTTCTGGCACATACTTGTACAGATTCATACTAGTTAGCTCCATAGGGCAAGAGACAGCTTGTGACGGCCTTGCTAACTACCAAGAATATGAGTGGGGAACTTCCGAACCGTTACAACATTCACTGATCTTAGGAATAGCGAAAGTGTGCCCTCTTTTAATACAATACAAGCGCTAAGGCCCCGTTGCCGCTGCGATTTTATTTTTTATATCAACATAATTAATGAAAAGTACATTAAAAGTTTATTTAACTATATTTTTTAATAATATAAAATATTATATTTATATCTTATAGATAAAATTTTTATCTATCGATACTCAACTCAAATAAACTAAGCTTTTATCCCAAAAATTTAGGGTTAGCTATATGGATTCGCTTTCTCCACTCTAAACGATTTTGGGTTAAATCCTCAGAAATATGTAATGCTTATAGGTCATGTTGTATTACTCTCCTCCAAATCAATTTAGGTCTACCCCATTTTTTCTTTCTATCCTCTAACCTAATGTGCTCTACTTGTCTAACTAGAGCCTCCGTATGTCTACGCTTCACATGACCAAACCACCTCAATCTTCCTTCTTTCAACTTATCTTTAATTGGCACCACTCCTACCTTTTCTCTAATACTCTCATTACGGACTTTATCTAGTCTAGTATGGTCACTCATCCACCTTAACATTCTCATTTCTGCAACTCTTATCTTAGACACATACGACTCTTTCAGTGCCCAACACTCACTACCATATAACATAGCCGGTCGTATGGCTGTACGGTAAAATTTTCCTTTCAACTTATTGGGAATCTTACGATCACATAAAACTCCCGTAGCACATCTTTACTTTAACCATCCGGCTTTAATCCTATGACTAACATCCTCTGTGACACCCCCTTACCCGTCTACAGTGTAGCCGAGCCAGTTATGCCACTCAGTGTGCCGGAGGACTAATTTATGTTTCTATTTACAATTTATCCCTTTTTAATTCATTTATTTACAATTTTGATAAATCTGAATTTTTTCGCAAATTTTATAGAAAATCTGGCAGAGTGCCAGTTGTAAATTGGAAAAACAGTTCTTCTAAACCTGTTTAAAAACACTTTCAATATAATTTCCAAATCCAAACTCCATTATACACATTTCAAGTCAATCTCAAAATCTCAATCTCAAATCACAATACTATTTTTTAAAACTTTTCTGTTCACTTCATCACTTGAAGCATATTCACAAATATTTCTCAACATTTCATTTATCAACATACATTATGCAGAAAATTTCAATAATATGAAATTTCATATATTTACATTAATACATAATTACAAGAGTTTATAGTTACAACCCAAACTAATACAAAATGCCAAAATACAAAATGCTTCCAAAATCCTATGTCCTACCATATGCACTACAAGTGTGAGTTGACTCGAGACTCCTGATGCAAATCTGAAGGCTCAACTGGTCTGATGTCTACTGGGCTCACCAGCTAGGTCTCCAGTACCTGCGCGTGGCAAAAGCGACGCACTAAGCAATTCTGCTTAGTGGTGACAATATAAAATAAAATAAAATATAATAAAAATAAGTATGCAAAATGTATGTTTACATTTATGAGTAGACTTAATTTCTGATATTATTTGCAGTATTATTCAATTAAAATTTGGTAAGGTTTATTATCATTGCCCCAGTAACCCATACTAATTGACTGGACTGGATAAACAAGTAAACCGGCATTGGGTACTAAGTACCTCGGACCATCACACCATCGGTCACATTGTGTCTCTCGGTGTGCAACAGAACAGCTAATAAGCTGTAATAATTATCCGGGTTAAAACCCAAGTGTAATAATTCAAATTACATAGCCAAAGGCTATTATGTCACAGAATGGCATGGGAAGCCATGAAACACAGAATGGCATGAAGCCATATGCAGTACTGCTAATAGAACCCTATTGGCATGCCAAGCTATCCAAACCAATCTTGTTAGGTATACTAGGGTATTTTATACTTTTAAGTTTCACAATTTTTGAAATTTAAGTTTTAGTGTTACTATTCCATTCATTGGTCAACAAAAAGGTTGACTTTTGCATAGGCAATAGGTACATTGGTTCCAATATCATCAACATACCACATTTTGCATTCAAAATTTGTTGGTATTGGTTGCCAATACCATTTCTAAGCTTAATGTTAGTTGGGTAGAATTTTCAGTTTTTATGCTTTGTCTTTACTGTTCCATTGGTCAATTTTGCAGTGGGAATTTGGCAAACTGATCAACATGAAAGTTGTTCCTTATTTTGTCTAGTTGCATTTCCTTTTTTGAATCACTCTATTTGGAGTTTTGTATCTTAATTTATGGTCCAAAAACCACAACTGGCCGGATTGAAATTTTGTCCAGAATTTCTGGACTGACCATATCTACAGTGAAATGAACAGTGAATGCAACTCTCTTGTTGAATATGTTCTGGTCATAATTTGGGTTAGGTTTCTTTAATGAAAGTTGTTGGTCTATATCTCAGCTTGTTGCTGGTAAAATTTCAGGTCAATTGGACCTTTCTACCCTAATTTATGGCCAAATGACCAAACACTATTCATTTAGTCATTTTGCCCAGGCAGACTGCAGGTTACCCGGATTAGGGCAAGCTTTTGGTCCACTTGGTTTGGTTTTATGGGCATGGTTTCTTCACCAAGTTGTGCCATTATGTGTCTAGTTTCATGTCCAATTGGCCTTGTACCAATTGAACCTCTACAATTCAAGTTATGGCTGCCCAAACCTGCTGGACTCATGTCTAATTCTACAGGTCACCATGGGCAGCCCCACCAAACCCAAACTCCATTTCTCAACACACTTCATTTTTAATTTAAACAGAACCAAATGGTCACTAATTGACCATTAAAACCTATTTTCATTATCACATGGTCAAAGTCCCATTTCTCCACCCCAAACCCTAACCCAAACATTACCACACATGCATTTTCACTTCATTTCATCAATCCACTTAGTAGATACATATTTTGGGCAGCCATAACAACCTTTTAACTTCATTAAACTCATCACAATCTTGCCCAACCAAGGCTGCTAAAACTTAGGGTTTACATACAAATGGTACTCCATCAATTTCCTTATCATTTGCACTCATTTATAAGTATTAAACATGAATTTAAAGTGAAATTTAAGTTTAAGTCACTAAACTCTATGGAGTGAGATTTTCCCACTTGCTAAAGCTCTTGTTTTCCTCTTCTTTTTGCTCCCAAAAGAATCACCAAGGTGTAAGAACACTTTTTTGTATTGGGAGTATAAGGGTTAATGGGGTGAGAGCTAGGGAAAATCAAGCTTTGAAAGCTTGAAAATGGTGGTTATGGGAGTATGGGTGACGACAAGAAGGAAATGAAGAAGAGAGGTTCTGATTTTTGTTTCATTTTCCAGCTCATTTTATCTCTTTTAAATAGAGTTATGCCATGTGTCCATATTAGATAGGTTGGGAGAACTTTAATGACATCATTATGATGTCATAAGTCCATTTTCCTTCATTTTGTCTTCATTTCTTGTCTATTTAATTACAATTAAATTTTTAACAACATTTGTTCATATTTTTATATTATATAAATTATTTATTTAACTGGACAAGTTGGCAAAAATCATCTCTGAAGATGAAATGACCAAAATGCCCTTCGTTTGGCTTAACGGACCAAAATTGTCTGTACCGATTGAAAATTTTTTCTAAGTATTTTCTTGATATTCTAATGCCATTAGAACCTCAATGACCCTTCTCTGGAGTCCCAAAAATTATTTTATAATTTTTTCCCCTGGGTCTAGGGCTCCTAGTTGTGAGAACCGCAACTTCTCACTAGGTTACCCATCGCTAGGGCACCGGCTCATTTAACTTGGTTGTATTTTATTTCTAAAATTTTTTCTAAATTTTTCTTATTAATATTTGAGTTAATTATGGTTCCTCACTTTAGTTTAAATATTTTTCCGGACATTCTAACTGTCCGGATTGACACTGGTCACCGAAACAGTAGACTGTACGGACTAGCTAAAGTGAGGATGTTACATCCTCCTCACATCCCCCATCTACTTGAAGGACTGAGCCATGATATTTAAAGTGATTACTTTGGGACAGTACAACTCCATTCAAACTAGCTCCTTCCCTATCATCCGTTTGGCCTTCACTGAACTTGCAATGCATGTATTCTGTCTTCGTTCTACTTAACTTAAAACTCTTTGACTCTAGAGTACTTCTCCAAAGCTCTAGCTTTCTATTGACTCTTTCTTGTGTCTCATGTAACACCCCGAACCTCCGAGTTATGAATAGTACCATTTTTTATCCGTGACTAGTACTATTTAAAGACACCTTGAGGACCAGAAATAAATAAAAAATTAATTGAGATTGACACAATAAAAATTCAAGTGACCCAAAAATATAAGGATCTACCAGGTATATTGAAAAAAAGGGATTATGAACCGATGAGGGGCATTTTGGTCAATTCACCTCAAGAGTTGACTTTTGACCAAAATGTTAATTAATTTAAGTGAAATTAATGAATTAAATTATGAAATAATTTTTTTAGGAAAAGAATTCAAGTATAAAGTGAAAGGAAAATAAAAGAAATAAAAATATAGAATTTTAGGTCCATTTTGACCCAATTAAAATTTTAAGACCAATAGGTTTTGGACAACTCAATAAAATAAATAAATAAATAAATAATTGGGATAAGTATAAAAGGAAGCCATCTTCCTCCCTCCCTCATTTAGTTGCCCCCCACACACCTCCTCTCCCTCTCTTTTCTTTCTTCTCTCTTTATTCTTCCACTTACAACTTCTCTCAACCCTTGATTTTCTCCACTTTTTCTCCATGGGTTTTCTATCTAATTGGTAGAAAACATCAAATTTATGTTTCATTGAGAGATTAGAAGCTAAGAGAATAAAAAAGTTAAAAGAAATTGAAGATTAGAAGTGGTCACTTGAGGTAAGTTTCTTTTTATGTTAGATTAGTTGTATAAGCTTTGAATGAAGTTAATTTATGATGAAATTCATAAGAAAATAAAAGAAAACATGTATGGAATCTAAACTAGGGTTTTGGCCAAATTGGAGAATAGTTAGGGTTTGATGTCTTTGAATGAAATTGATGATGAGATTAAGCTTAGTTGAAGTAGTATACATGATTGGGGCAAAGAAATTACATAAAATGTGTATAAATTTAATTATGAGAGATTAGGGTTAATGGGGAAATTGGGTTTTGGTGCTAGAGAGTGAAATTGGTGTGAATAGTGTTAAATTATGATCATTTGAGGTTATTTAGTTTGAATTGACATTGGGTTGATGAATGGAAGTAATGATGTAACACCCCTCACTCGACTACAGTGTAGCCGAGCTAGGCATGCTACATTTGGTGCTAGAGCACCCTAACTTACCTTACTTTATTTCTTTAAAAATTTTATTCTCGTTATATTTAATATCGATTATTTTTCAATGGAGAAACTAACGGAGTTTCCCCTATTTTATTATTGTTTGACGTGTTTTACTATTCACCTGTTTGAAACTTTCAACAATATTTTATAATAAAAATCCCATCAATTATTTTCATAACCATCTCATAATTCACATCTCATTCATATATCTTAATTTCATATTCATTTCCATACATTATCTATATATTTCAAATCTGTCTTCAAATCCATACAATCTCATTCATGCTAAAATCACATAAGTAAAATTTTCAAATTTCATTAATTTACACAATTTCATAATTTACATGATATATAAATTAATTACATATGAAAAAGCTAATTTATTAATTTACATCACATTTCTATTAATTATCTGTTCATAATCTACATTATAATACAATATCTAGCATTTTACACAAAATACAAAATATGATCTATATGGGCCCTATCTAGATGCATTGCTGAGGAGGTGACAACTTTGAATACTTCAGACACTTTTGCAGATCAAAACTCCCAAAATTCCCAGTCAAACGTCCATTGGGTTCTAGCTTCAGTACCTGCGCGAAGGAAACAATTCCATCGCGCTAAGCATTGCTGCTTAGTGGTGCAATAATATAACAAGGAAATAATATACGAATAAAGATAGAAATAAAACATAATTCAAATAATTAAGATTTATTTATACTTCACATGCGGTTTCTAAAATTTAATATGTTTTATCCTAATTTAGTCTTCTTTGAAAGTGTTTATTTCGCCATTGTACAGTAATAATGTACAAAGAAAAATTATCTGAAAATAATAAATTTATGCTTATATTATTATATATGTCACATTTGCAATATTTATTTATGTTATAATTTTCTTTGCTAATCTTTTAGTATTTTCTCTATACTTGCTAGGTTGTCTCAGATTATCTCATAATAAGTAAATTTTAATATCGGTCCAGTTCATTTCGATTCTTTCTAATAAATAACTATTCTAATTTATTTTAGGACATTTTACTCATTTATTTTATTTAATTTCTAATATTTTTAATTGCTAATATTCTTAACTTATCTCAATAAATTTCACTGCCCAAGTAACCTATGACAGGCTGACTAAAGTGGATAACGGGTCGTTGGCACTGGACACCATGGTGTCTCGGGCCGTCATACCATGGGATGCAGAACGTCAACCACGTATGCAGTCAGTATGGCTAAAATGCCATGATAACACATAATCAGGCATAAAAGCCATGAATGTTGGCATAAAGCCATGAATACGGGCACAAAGCCATGAATACAGGCATAAAGCCTTTCGCAGTACTGCTAAAATAATACCCTATTGGCATGCCAAACTATCCAATCTGACACCCATGTCTAGGCAATACAAGGGCACATAATATCATTAAATATTAATATATTGTGTTTTATGACTTTATTAGTTCATGATAAATTTCATAATTTATACATTCATCATACTATTCATACATTTCTTACATCATTCATATTGATCACAATTCACAACAATAGTGTTCATATACCATTGTACTCAAAACATTCTTCCTTTCTCTTATAAATAGAACTAATGTTTCATTTATATTTTCATGTGATTCATTTATTCATTACAATATTTATATGAATTCATAACTCATACAAGGTGTTATTATCTTATTTGTAATGGAAACATAAATCCTAATGTAAACCTTATCTTATTTATACTCAACAATCCATCTAGTTTAATTTCATTTCATATTCAAGTGGTATTACTTATGTTTTATTAGATCTACTAGTAAGGGGAATACAAATCTTAATCATATACTCACATAACTTAAATGTTTATTAAGTCATTTAGGTAAATTACTATTTCTATTCCAAGTAATCCATGAATGTTTTATGGATTCCAAATTTCATACCTTAATTTCCTCTACCAATTTAGTTATTATACTTTGTGTCTTTGTATTACTATTCACAATACTATTCACTCAAATTGTTGACTTTTTAATACATAATAAATTTATTGAACCTAAGTTATCCAAGATACCACATTTTGCATTCAAAATTTATTGGTATTGGTTGCAAATACCATTTCCAAGCTTAATGTTAATTGGGCAGAATTTTCAGTTTTCATGCCTTGCTTTTACTGTTCCATTGGTCAATATTGTAGTGGGAATTTGGCAAACTGATTAACATAAAAGTTGTTCCTTATTTTGTCTAGTTGCATTTCCTTTTTTGAATCACTCCATTTGGAGTTTTGTAGCTCAAGTTATGGTCATTTTACCATAACTGGCCGGATTGGACGGATTCCAAAATTCTGGGTAAAACTGGTTCTGTCAGATTTGGTAACCTAAGTTTGGTTGGCAATTTGACTAGGTTATGTTCATAATTTGGGTCAAGTTTCTTCATGAAAATTGTTGGTCTATATCTCAGTTTTTTCTGGTAAAATTTCAGGTCAATTGGACCTTTCTACATTGAGTTATGGCCAAATGACCAAACACTGTTCATTTAGTCATTTTGCCCAGGCAGATTGCAGGTCACCCGGATTAGGGCAAACTTTTGGTTAACTTGGTTTGGTTTTCTGGGCATGGTTTCTTCACCAAAGTTGTGCCATTATGTGTCTAGTTTCATGTCCAATTGGCCAAACACCAATTGCACCTCTATAATTCATTTTATGGCTGCCCAAACTTGCTGGACTCATGTCTAATTCTGCAGGTCACCTAGGGCAACCACACTAAACCTAAATCCCATCACTAAACACACTTCATTTCTTGTTTACCAATAACCAAATGGTCACTAATTGACCATTAAAACTCACTTTCATCATTATATGATCAAAGTCTCAATTTCATGCTCAAACCCTAACTCCAATTTCCAATTCATGGCATACACACACCAAACTCATACCAAATCACTTTATCCATCATCTATACTCATCAATAACATAATTAAGCCACTTAATTTCATCAAAAACCAACAATCCTTAAACTTTCTCATGGCTGCCAAATTTAGAGATTTCATTTACTCAAGTTTTTCTTTTAATTTCACACAATTTTCTACTTGATTTAGCATGCTTACGAGATTAAAGAAAGAAAGAAATTGTTTAGGGCACTAACCCTTTTTGAACAGAATTTGCTCAAGTAATTCCTTCACTTTCTTGGCTTTTCTTGGCTGTCAAACACTTTCCCAAGAGGTAAAATGAAGTTTTTGTGAAGAAGACTAGAGGTTTTATAGTAGAATTGAGTGGGAAAATGGAGCTTGAATGAAGAACTAATGGAGGAAGAGAGAAAAAAAATGGGTTCGGCCAGCTGAAGCAATAAGGAAGAAAACAGATTTGTTTTGTCAATTTTATCTCTTTTTAATGGTTTTATGTAAGCTTGTTGAATAGTGATTGGTGGATAGGTTCTTAATGACATCATATGATGTCATAATTAGGTATTTTCTTTCATTTTCTTTTTTCCTTTTCTCTACTCATTTTCAATTCAATTTTTAGCAATATTTATTCATATTTTAGATCATAATAATTGTTTACTTAACTGGATAAGTCGGTCAAAAATCATCTCTAAAGACGAAATGACCAAAATGCCCTCCGTTTGCCTTAACAGACTAAAATTGTCTGTACCGATTGAAAAATTTTTCTAAACCTTTCCTTGTCATTCTAATGCCATAGAACTCTCAATGACTCTTCTCTGGAGTCTCAAAAATTATTTTAAGAATTTTCTCCAGGGTCTAGGGCTCCTAGTTGCGAGAACCGCAACTTCCCACTGGGTTACCCATCGCTAGGGCACCGGCTCATTTAACTTGGTTGTATTTTATTTCTAAAATTTTTCCTAAATTTTTCTTATTAATATTTGAGTTATTTATAACTCCTCACTCTAGTCTAATTATTTTTCTAGATGTTCTAGCTATCCGGACCGACACCGGTCACCGAAACAGTAGAATGTACGTAATTGCTACAGTGAGGGTGTTACAAATGAAATGGTGGGATTAGAGAAAATTACAAACTTTGGTATTTGAAAATTGTGGGGTTTGTGCTAAGAAGTGCCATTGATGTTTCAATGTTAAATTATAGTCATTTTGAGTAAATTAAATGTGAATTGAGGTTGGTTAGTGGAAGTAATTGAACAAATGAAAAATTGAACTTAGGGCAGAATTTTGCACACTAAATTCAGTGTGTTTGGAAGTCCATAACTTAAGCTACACAACTCCAATTGGTGTGAAACCAATTTGAAACGAAACTTAAGACATAGGGCTAGAATTTTCATGAAGATACCTTGCCCCGAAAATGAACTTAAACTATCCGAAATAAGCCTTGAACTTGGAGACAGAAATCTGGAACCTGCAGAATTTGACCATATAAATAGTAAAATTTGCATGGCCATAACTCTCTTTAGAAAACTCTGATTTAGGCAATTCTTAAATCGATGGAAACCTAAGACATAGTAGAACATTTCATATGAAGAACTTGAGGCCAAATTATGGACTTAACCCAATCAAATTGCTGAGCAAAGTTGAATCACTGAATCTGCAGAATTGCAGATTTACTATATGAACAGTAAATTTTGCATAGCCATAACTCTCTCTAGAAAACTCCAATTTAAGCTATTCTTGAACCGATGGAAACCTAAGAATAGTAGACCATTTCGTATGAAGGACATTAGACCAAATTATGGACTTGATCAATGTCACACCCTACCCCTCTGTAAGGCATAACATGATCCCGTAGTATACTTAATGAATTACCAACTTCGTCTACTGATAACCCATTAAATACACTATAAGGGATTTTAAAAACTTTTCTTACTTCTTTTACAGTGGTGAGCACTATTTACAGGTATTAAAAACTTTGGTGAACTGAAGTGAAACAACTAACTCATTTGGTTTATTTGGAATTTCTGTAAAAATTTTGACAGAGTGCAATCTGTATTTTGGACAAAACAGTTCTTCAGAAAATCTGTAAAAAGCACTTCAATAATTTTCCAAATCTCAACTCCAATACATTTCTCAACACAACATTTTTCTCAATTCAAATCCATAGAAATTTTTCAAAGTCTGAGATAAGGAAATATAATACAATTTTTACAAGTCAAATAACTCATAATTAATTTACAACTTCAAGGTACAATTTGAATTTACAACTGCTCAAAACCAAAAACAAAATGTACATACAGTGTCATACATTACAGTACAAAATGCAAAATATTGGTATACTCATTATACCCGAAAAATCTCTCGCTGGAGGTATATGCAGCCTAGTCTGCTGCCCTGTCTGTCTCTACCTGCGACAGCAATAAAAAGCTATCGCTGAGACAATGTCTCAGTGGTGCACAACATTAACCAAATACAATTTAAATCACAATTCATAAGTCATGTAAATAGTGGATACTTAAAATCATAGTTAAATTCAAGACAATAAATGTCAACAAGAATTTAAACTCCATTTGTCAATATCACAATAATTTTCCATAAGTCAGATCATGTTTGAATTCAAAAGACAGTATATGTCAATGAGAGTTTAAATCAATTTCACAATCTCACAATACATAATAATGCAATTTAGTCGAATAATTTAAGAATACAGTGTTGCCAATTCATTCACAACTTAAGCCATGACACAAATTTCCGATCAATGCCGCGTTGTACACCACGACAAAGCAATCACAACCCCACTAATCGAAATCAATGAGGAAGGGAGCTAGCTATATAATGAGTACTCATCCGATCACCTCAACTGGTAAACCAGAGAGGGAAAAATAAACGATCACGACTCCATAAATGGAGAAGGAAATAAACGATCATAACCCCATAATTGGAGAAGGAATGATACGATACTGTCATGCTAAGTGTGAACACAAAATCAATTCCAAACATTTTATTCAAATGATTCGTGAGAATCCAATAAATTTCTAAAGTCATAATTTCATTCACAAAATGGCAACACAATTCATAATTAACTTCGATTTTCACAAATCACACTAAACTAATTTTCCCACAATTTCAAACCATTTACAATGCTTTTAAGCAATAAGTATCCATCAATATCATTTAAACAATTTCTCACAGTTTCAAATCATTTACAATGCTTTTCAAGCAATAAATACCCATTCAAAGACATTTCCACAATTTAAAACAATAATGTACAAATAGTCAATATTTATTTCAATTGAAAAATTCAAAAGAAATATTCGTTGTGCACAAACACAATTTAAAATAATAATATACAAATATTCAATATTTTTTTCAATTGAAAAATTCAAAAGCAATAGCCGTTGTGCACAAACCTCGATGTTGTCTCCTGGTCTGGACTCAGTGTTTCCTTCTCTTTTCCTGAGTCTTTAGTAACTGAGAAACACAATTTGAAGTGTTTCAGTACTAAATTAAATTGTCACTAACGATAATGTTTGGTAAATAATGCACTGAACTCAATTTTTCACTTAATCACCTAATATACCGACCCTCATTGCGTTTTAGGTAAATTAGGTTTTAGTGTCGTTAATATGTCACATTCGATAGGGTTTTAGGTTTGGTATGTTTTACCAAAGTCATTTCCTTGCTTAGTGCATTTTAATGCAAATTGCTGGATTCCGGGGCACTGGTTTGACCTAACCGGACGACCTAGTTCCCTCGGTTTTCGGGTCTCGGTCGAAACTACAAACTTGTAGATCTAGGTCTTATGGACCGCGGTGCAAAATTTCAGGTCAATCCGAATTAAGTAGACCGAGTTATGGTCATTATACTATTGCTGGTCAAATGGTACCATTTTAGGTCAATTTTAGGTCAAATTGGTCAATTCTGGTTCGGCCAGTTTTTGGACCGGAACTTGTGCAAGCTTTTTGACTTGCTTATGGTCATTTCTGGGCTTTGGTGTCTTCATAAGACTTGTAGGTATGGGTCTTAACTATTCTTGGTCAAAATTTCAGATCAATTGGACCTGGTTTGAGTGAGTTATGGCCTAAACACTCACTGCTGCCCAATTGGTCATTTTTCAGGTCCTAATTGCACCTAATCCGAATTGGTCATTTTCTTAGGTCACCTTGCAAGCAGAATTTTGGTATGGTTTCTCAATGAAAGTTGGCACATTTTGTGCCTAGTTTCACCTCAAATTGGTCTCATACCAATTGAGGTTACACATTTAAGGTTATAGGCTAAAATGTACACTGCCCTCACTATGCCTTTCACACCCCACTTCAAACACACATTTAACTTGCAAAGTTTACTTCCATACCCTACCAATCTGTTTTGGTACATTACCAAAAGCATTATCTACTTTACATTAACATTATTTTGGGCAGATTACCATTACCCTCAACACACCAAATATCATTCACAATTACAATTTCTAATTACCATTACAAATACACCTAACCATTACAAATTTTACATACACTTTACAATATCAATCTACATACATCTCATCAACCTTCTAGGTCAATATTCTGCCCACACTTCCTTCAATATATACCATTACTCAAGTGTCCCCAAGCTGCCGCAAACCATTCTTCAACATCAAAGTGCCATCCAATTTACCAATTCCCATCCAAGTGCATAAATCACCATATAAACATGAAATAATTCACTAGGTTACTAATTCATCATGATCAACACCATTTCTCATCAATTATATGCACAAATATCTCATCAAAAACGTGACTCATGGCTATACAAAATGAAAACAACAATAACCCTTCAAACTCAAAATTTTCCTTCACCAAACCAACACCCATAACATGAACATAAACTTTAACAAAGAAATTCTCAAAAATGCAAACTTACCTTTAATTGTAACTTGCTAAACCTTCACCAAACTTCTCAAAATTGGTATCAATATCTTCCTTGTGATGTGTAGACCATTTTTCATAAAGCTACTTAAGGGATTGGAGTTGAAATGGAGGGAGGAAATCAAGCTCAAAACCAAACGGCAATGGAGGTTTCAAGGTTCTTCATTTCGGCAATTTTGAGAGGACTTGAGGAAGATGAGATTTCAGGTGGTTAGTGGACCTACATCAGCCATATTTCATGTTTAATTAATCCTATAGTGGTCCACTAACTAAAATTAAATCATATTATAAGTTAACTTTCACTTATTCCACATTTAACCCATGATTTTAGCTATTTTCTTTAGGTACCACCAAATTAATTTTTCATTTTATTTTCTAAGTGTAATACTATTTATTTTTAATGGAAATTTAGGTCAAAAGACAATTCGGGATGTCAAATGACCATAATGCCCCTGTTCGGGTGGCATTCCTGATTTTTCGGTAACACCGTATTTTGTCTGTTTTTCGATTTCTCACTTTTCTTTGTACTAATTATTTAATTTTTCTTTAATCTTTCTAATGAGATTTATACTTCAATAAGGGTCTATTTATGTCCTAAAAATGTTTTCCGTGGTTTCCTCGATCGGGGCTAGTCAACGGTCCACGCCGTGACTTCCCGGTGCGGTCACCCATCGCTAGGTTTCCGGCTCGCTTAACTTGGTGACATTTCTTTGCTATTATTTTTCCTTTGTTTTTCTTGTATTTTCTTTTCTTGTATTTCATTATTTATGTCTCCTCTCTCATATCAAGGTGTGGTTCTAGGCATCCTAGCTGTCCGGACAACACTGGTCACTGGAGCAGTAGAACGCACTACCGAACTTAGGGGTGTTACAATCAAATTGCTAAATGAAGTTGGATCGATAAATATGCCAGAACTAAATCTACAGCATGAACAGTGACGTGAACAATAATCGTGTTTTAGGCATAACTTGAGCTACACAGCTCCGAATTAGGCGATTCAAAAAGGAAAATAAATTTAAGACCTAGATGAACAATTTTCATGAAGAATACCTCACCAAATTATGATCGAAACTAGATAAAAATTGGATTCAAATTTGGGGCACCAAGTTGTCCAAAACCAAAATTTTCTAAAATTTACAAAGCTAACTTGGAATGAATTAGACATGCATGTAATGAGTTTTTGGCAGCAATTGAGATTGGTATTGAGGTATTTTATTTGTGTATTTTCAGTAGAAAAAGAAGTTGGAACGGACAAGGAGAAGTAGATAACAAGGAAGGAGAATTATTGAAGATTTGTGCACAACTAACATTTTCTTCATTTTTAAACTTGTAAATTGCTTGGAATGTGTTAAATTGAATGAGTTTGCTTTGAACAAGTTTACTTTGACTGAAATATGGTTTTTCTCTTGCATTTAAGAAATTTGGGTGTTGCCACCTTTATATGGATATTATGATGAATTTAAATGTGCTTATTGATTTATAAATGTGATTATTGAGTGGGAAATTTTTGGAAACTGTTTTGAAACCACAGTTAGCATGACAGTCTCTTTCGAAACTCCCCAGTAGTAACGGCTACTTGGGGTTTATAATTGATATTGATTATGTCTCCCATTAATAATGTTTAGTGGGGTAAGACTACATGAGTACTCATTAGCTAGCTAGCCCTTCCCTCATTAATAACGGTTAGTGAGGTTGAGATTGCTTTGTCATGGTGTACAACACGGCACTGATCGTGAAATTTTGTGTCATGGCCTGAACTGTGTATTGATGTTGGCAATACTAATGCTTTGTGAATTGTGATTTATGAAGTGTGATTTCTCATTTGAAATGTTATTCTAATAAATGGCTCTTATGGACTTAGAACTATTGTGAAGTTTTCATGTTTAAGAAAAATGTGATTTATTATGTTTTGACAAATTGTATTTTACCTTAAGTTTTGAAGTTATTAATTGTGCATTGTATTTTACCTTAAGTTTTGAAGTTATTAATTGTGCATCACTGAGTGATATACTCAGCGATAGCTTCTTTATGCTGTCGCAAGTAAGGGAAAGGAGAAGGTTACCGAGTGAGAGACTTGGAAGCAGCATGTGGTATTGATTGTGGGTATATATTGTAGGTATACCCCTATAATTTCCTTTTGATGTATTTTGTACCTATATGTATGGATGTACGGACATTGAGCAGTTTGTATTTAAAAGCACGGCATTGCTATCACATTTTGAGTTTGTAACTATTTTGTATTTCACTTTGAGACTTATGAAAATATAACTTTTGCAATATTTATTCTATCATTATTTCCAATGAATGTTTACATGGAATTTTAACTATTCTCATGCAGTTTTCCGCAAAAGAATTGATAAGATAAAAAGCTATGATTTTTTTAAAAATCCTTTGTAGCATAACTAATGGTTTATCGGTAGGTGGAGTTCGGTAATTCATTAGGTATGCTATGGGAACATGTCATGCCTTACCAGGGATAAGGTGTGACATCTCATCTATCAGAACAATATCATCCGCAAAAATCATACACTAAGGAATACTCTCTTATATATGTTTCGTCAATTCATCTAAAACTAATGTAAAAAGGTAAGGGCTTATGACTGATCCTTGGTGTAATCCAATTGAGATCAAAAAATCTCTTGTGTCCCCTCTCACTATACGCACAATAGTAGTTGCTCCTTCATACATATCTTTCTACACTTGTATGTACCTAATAGAGACCCTCTTTTGTTCTAACACATTCCATAAGGCATCTCTTGGAATACTATCATAAGCCTTCTCCAAATCAATAAAAACCATGCGTAGATCTTTCTTCACATCTCTATATTTCTCCATCAAGCTTCTAATGAGAAAGATCGCTTCCATAGTTGAAAGACCGGGCATGAAACGAAATTGATTGAGAGAGATAGAAGTATCATGACGTAGTCGATGCTCCATAACTCTCTCCTACAACTTCATAGTATGACTCATAAGTTTAATTCCCCTATAGTTTAAGCAACTCTGTATGTCTCCCTTATTTTTAAAAATAGGTACTAAAATACTCCTCCATTCATCATGTATTTTCTTTGAGTTTAGAATCTTATTAAATAATTTAGTTAACCATGCCACTCCCATATCTCCCAAACACTTCCACACTTCAATTGGTATTTCATCGGGTCCACAGGCTTTATTCACTTTCATTCTCTTAAGTGCTTCCTTTACTTCTAAAGATTTAATCCTTCTAGTATAATTCACATTCTTTTCTATTGTTCTATAGTCTATATTCACGCTATTGCTATTTTGACTATTATTAAAGAGATCATTAAAATAATTTCTCTATCTTTCTTTAATGTCCTCATCTTTCACCAACACTTTTCCTTCTTTATCCTTAATGCACCTAACTTGATTAAGATCTTGACATTTCCTTTCTCTACTCCTTGCTAATTTATAAATATCTTTCTCCCCTTCTTTAGTTTCAAGTTTCTCATATAACTTTTCAAAGGCCTATGCTCTTGCTTGACTAACTGCCTTTTTTACCTCTTTCTTTGTTATCTTGTACTGTTCATATGCCTCATTATTATCATATTTAGGTAATTTCTTATACCATTTCCTTTTATCTATCGATAATTATTAAAATTATTTAATTAATTTAAATAAAATAAAATTTTAATTTTTCACTACATTGTTTATACGTATATAGTTTTAGTTTAGGATCTATATATTTAAATGTAGATTCTAATTATAAAATAAATAATACTAAATTAGTTAAAAAAGTAAATTAATTAATCCATCTAAAATAAAGCATAATACTGTTCAGGAAATTCAATTAATTAAAAAAATAGAATAATATGTTAAAATTTTCAAAATATATCATGTAAAAATTTAAAAAATAAAATAATAAAATAAAAATTAAAAAAAATTATTTCTAAAAATAATAAAAGTTTTTTTTAAATAACGACATTAAAAATAAGAATCTTAATTGGCAAAATAATCAAAATATTATTATTAGAACAATTAATTATATTTTATTATAAATAAAATTATTTTAATGAAATAAAGGGGAGCATGTAGAGAAAAAAAATATAGGAATGTGGACTGTGCTCAGTAACAGTAAAAGTGTGCTCCCTCTCCTAGTATAATATAATAATAATAATAATTAACAATTATATGTTTTTTTTTTTTTTTTCTCTTTTTCAATTCAATAAAGGTAGCTTTTTCCAAAACATTTATGGATCTCCATTTCATAATATATTATATTATGTCTTGTTATATTCATAAATCGCAATGAAGTTTAGTATTTATTAAATTTCAATTTATTTCAGAAACTAATTTATCTTTATAATTTCTTAACTAATATAATCAATTAAATAAAACAATGTTAAAATAATTTTTTAATAAAAAAGAAACTAATCACAGAACTCATAATTTATTGATTTGTGACAAATTAATAACGATGTATTCAGCTAATATATATATATATATATATATATATATATATATATATATATATATATATATATTAGCTGAATGCATCATTTTACCCTTCATCTTTATTGAAAAGTGTCTCATTTCACTCTTAAAATTTACAAAAATTTATTATTTAACTTCTAACCTTACATGTAAAGTTATTATACCATCTAAAATATAAACTTTATAAAAGTATAATTATTTAATCCCTATCTTTGATGATTTGTATTAATATCCTTTGGCAACGTCGACAATAGCAAGGGAACATTTAGGTGACAACAATAACAATACGAGGGACATTTTTATGCCTTGGTGATGCAAGATAACATAGGATTTTTTAGTGGACATACCAGCCATTTTTGGCGGCTAATGCAAGCAAGGCATGCACCGTCAACTCTCCTTGCCCTAGCTTCATTTTCTGATAACAACGCTTAATTTGCTAGAGTTTTTCTATAAGGGCAAGAAATGACAAAGAATTAGAGTAGTTATTATAATTTATTTAATTTTATAATTATGTAAATTTTGATAATAATATTTTATCATTTTCAATTACCTAATTAATTGAGCGTTACATTTACGCATTTTGTTGACTAAGATTTTAGGGTTTTAATAGTAACACTTTCATAAACTTCAAGTGTTAAATGATATGCAAGGTGAAGGTGCCTAAGTGATTTTTTTAATACAAAAATAAGGATTAAATTGTTACATTATTATAATGTTCTTGTTTCAAATGGGATGTAAGTACTGAAGAAGATGAATGAATGACTTTTAAAGTGATGGTTAGAGTCAAAATATGCTTTCTAGCTTTTACTATTGTTTACATCAAAATAATTAATTTTTTTTGTTAATTATTTTTAAGCCCAAGAATTAATTAAATTAATTTTTATGAAATTAATTTCATTAGTTTTTTTTATTAATTAAATTAATCAATGGCCTAGGATAATTATTAAGTAAATATCTGGAGGTTATTAGATGATTATTTGAGATAAGAAGGCTAACAGTAGTTCCAAGTAGTTTGAACGAGTGGATAGGTAATTGTTGGTAACTGCAAAACGTGAGAATATTTCTCCCAAAGTCTTTCAAGTACTTGCAAGGAAAGCTATAAGAGTTAAATATGCAATAACGTGAAAGCCCCAACCAACCAACTCAGCAACGGCAACAGACTCCAATAATCTATCAATATTTAATTTTATCCGTATTTAATTTTCAAATTTTACATTTATTTTCTAGGCCTTGTACTTAAATTTTCAGTAATCAATACAATTTTCGTTACTATTACTGTTCAATCTAAAGTGAGATTTTTTATGAAATTGTATTAAGTTTAGTCAAATTTCCACAATTATTTGAAAGAAGTCAAAGAAGCACAGAGTTGATACACTCAGTATCTGGCATGCTCGCATTTCCGGAGCTGTTATATAATACCCCTTACCTGTCTACAGTGTAACAGAGTAAAACGTGCCACATTCAGTGCCGAAGCACCCTATCTTATCTTGTCCTGTCCATTGTTAATTTTAAACTGTAGAGAAAACATGTGGTAATTTTTTTTTATCATAAATTATTTCTGTGGATACCCGGGCATAGCCTCCTCTGTTTTACTAGTATCTGGTGGATTTCACTATTCACTTGTTAAAAATAATTTCATATCTATCTCATATTTACATATACATCATGTCATATCATATCATTTCTACTTACAAAATTTCAAGAAAATATATTTTTCATTCATTATGTCACACCTTACCCCTCTGTAAGGCATAACATGATCCCGTAGAATACTTAATGAACTACCGAACTTCACCTACCGATAACTCATTAAGTTTCCCTACAAGGGATTTTAAAACAATTTTCTTACATTTTGGAAGTGGTGAGCATTTTGATAAGAATTTAAAATCATTTATTCAAGTTTAAATACTAGTAAAAATTTTTGCCCATTTTACTTTTGCCGAAATTTTTATAAAAATTTTGACAGAGTTCTGTTTGTTTTTGGAGGAAACCGTTCTTCAATTACCTGAGAAAAACACTCCCAAAATGTTTCACAACTCCCAACCACCAATAATTCTCAAATCAACTCAATTCAAGGCACTTCAAATAATTTCACAATATAAATCAAGATTTCTCATCTCAAAATATTTAATATCTTCATTAACAAAACATAAAGTAGTAAATTCATATGTATAAATAGTAAATTACCGTAGAAAATCCAAAATAATATTATTACAATTTATTTACAACTGCTCAACTACATTGATACATACAACATTTTTATATTTACATTAAGATTATCTACAAGGGTATAAAATAATACCCGTACAAAAGCTTGATGTGATCTTCCACTCAGTAGCAGCTCACTCTGCTGCTTTTTC
This sequence comes from Hevea brasiliensis, assembly GCF_030052815.1. Classification (NCBI taxonomy): domain Eukaryota; kingdom Viridiplantae; phylum Streptophyta; class Magnoliopsida; order Malpighiales; family Euphorbiaceae; genus Hevea; species Hevea brasiliensis. Next base: position 77,584,677 of record NC_079497.1, on the reverse strand, counting down.
TTTGCTCTTATCTGCGACAGCAAAATAAGCCATCGCTGAGTATAAAAATACTCAGTGGTGCACAATAAAAATTTAAAATGCCATAATTAAATCATTCATTGCCAAACATACTTTAAATATTTCTCAATCACATTTCACAAGTATCCAAGTTCATAATAATACCATTTTGTCAAATAATCTATTAAACACAGTTTAGTCAAACAATTTCATAAACACAGTGTTGCCGAGTCATACACAATTTAAGCCATGACACAAAATTTCCGATCAATGCCGCATTGTACACCACGACAAAGCAATCTCAACCCCATTAATGAAAATCAATGAGGGAGGTGGCTAGCTAGCTAATGAGTACTCATTCGATCTACAACCTCAACTGGCAAGCCAGAGAGGGAGGAAAATAAACGATCTCAACCCCATAAATGGAGGAGGAATAATAAGTAACTGTCATGCTAAGTGTGAATTAAAAATCAATTTCATTCAAATATTGCATACAAAAATCAAATCAATTTCCAAAGTTACAATTTGATCACAAGGTGGCAACACAAAAGTTCATAAATTCATAATGCGTACTAAATCAATTTTTTCAAGGATAAAATGCTTAAATAGGGTTTATTGTGCACAAACCTCAAGCGAGTCGTCCCTTAGCCTCGACTCGGTTTCTCGGGTTCCTTCCCGATATTCTTTTCAACTGAAACACACAATTTTACAATGTTTCAGTACTAGAACTTAACATAAATCCAAAATAAATTTAGCTTCACAATTACCTAGCTCTAACGTGCTAAATTCGACGTTCTTTAAATTTTGTGTTTTGGGTTACTATTCACTGCACTATTCAAGTCAAATAGTTGACTTTCTAAGGCTTAATAGGTATGGGAACTCCAACTTCACCCACATACCACATTTTGGTCATTAAACTTGTTGGTTTTGGTCATTTTCTCAAAGCTTAGGTCATTTTGGCAAAATTGCCAATTTTCGATTTTGGTGCTCCGAAGTTGCACTGTTCCATTGGTCAATTTACTGTTGGAATTTGGCAAAACTTCCTTCATAGAAAATGTTCCTTATTGTCTTAAGTATATTCTCATTTTTGGATCACCCCAATTGGAGTTTTGTAACTCAAGTTATAGCCAAAATACAATTACTGTTCACGTGCAGTGTTCATGCTGCAATTTTGGTTCTGGCAGATTTTTGACCCAACTTCGTTCAGTAATTTGATCAAGTTAAGTCCATAATTTGGTCTAATTTCCTTCATACAAAATGTTCTACTATGTCTTAGGTTTCCATCAGTTCAAGAGTCGCCTAAATCGGAGTTTTCTAGAGAGAGTTATAGCCATTGGAACTTTACTGCTCAATGGCAATTCTGCAGAGTTGCAGGTTCAATAACTCAACTTTGCTCAATAATTTGACTCAGTAAATGGCATAATTTGGGGTGGTGTTCTTCATGAAAGTTTTAGATCTATGTCTTATCTAATTACTGGTAAAATCTAAGGTCCTTTTGACCTTCCTAGCTCGAGTTATGACCAAATGAACAATTACTGTTCAGTTGGTCAGTTTGGTGTAGTGGCAGCCTGCTCTCATTTCACTTTGGTCAATTGTTTCACTAAGTTTTGGTCAGTTTTTGGGCATGGTTCCTTAATGAAAATTGTGCCATTTTATGTCTATTTTCATCCCCAATTGGTGTCATATCAATTGGACTTGTAAAATTTGAGTTTTGGTCCTTCAAAGTTAGCTTGTTCATGCTGCCAGCAGCATGACCAATTGCCCTACGAATTTGACTTCCATTCTAACAATTCCCACACATTTCCTTTGGTCATTATTGACCATTTTTCAGTCCACAATTGGTCAAAGATATCATTTATGTATTTCTCCAAAATTTGGTTCACAAACCCTAACATTCAAACCCTAATCTCATTAATTCATTGTATTTAACTACATTAATGGTTTTAATGCTAATCATTCAACTAAGGAAGGTTTCTAAACGCATTCAAACCCATTAAATTCATGCAATTCATACTCCCTTCAAGCTGGCCGAAAATTCAGTTTGTCCTTCCCCCATATTTGTTTCATTTAATCAAGTTCTAAGCTCACTTTCACAACTAATTATGCGTTTAAAGAAGTAAAATGGTAAGTTAGCACACTAACCTTTCTTAAATCATTAAAATCCTATCTTTAACTCTTCTTTCTTCTTGTAATTCTTCTTCTCAAGTTGTAATAACAAGCTTTAGTGAAGCTTTTAGGGAAGTTATGTTGATTGGGTGAAGCAAATTAAGCTTAAAAGTAAGCTTAAAGAAAGAGCTTTCATGGAGGGTTTTTGGGAAGGAAGTGGGGCGGCAATTGGGAAGGAAGAAGAAATGATTTTTGTTTTTTTTTTTTTTTTTCTTTTCTTTATTTATTTAGGCTTATGGAAGACCACAAAAAGTCTAATTAAATAATTCAACTAATTAATTTATTTTTGGCATCATGCATGAGATCATGCATGATGTCATCACTTTTGACTTTTTCATTTTCCTCTCTTTTTTTTTTATTTTTCTATTAGTTCTTTAATTTAATTCTCGATTCCGAAATTCCCTTTTCTCCGATTTTATTTGACAGTTAGGTCAGGAGTCAGCTCTCGGGGTCAATTGACTAAATTGCCCCTCGCCGGTTCATCCCTGTTTGCAAATAATTCCATATTTCTTCCGGCTCCCTGACCTAATTATTTGACTGGCTTAACAGTTCTTTTTCGTGATTTTCTCTTTTCCACTGTGTTCATAAGGGTCCTAAGGACCGCAGCGTCACTTTTTACGGTTCGAAATTTGAGTTTAAAATGACTTCGCAGTCATTCCCGAGGAGGTCACCCATCGCTATGACTCTCAGCTCGTTTAACTTCTTACGTTCTGTTTTTCTTGTTTATACTTAACTAATTGAATATTACTAATTATTTGTGTTTATGGCTTCTCTAATTGTCTTAAGTATGGTTCTAATCCCTTTAATTGTCCGGACCAACACCGGTCACCGGAACAGTGAAATATACCAGGCTATGCAAACGGGGGTGTTACACATTCATTCATATGAAATTCATCTACAATAATTTACAATTTATTTACAATATCAAAATTGAATTACATATCTCAAAAAGATTTACATCATTTACTTATATACAATAAACAAAATGCAAAACTAAATATACAAAGGCCCTACCAAAACTACTCTGCTGAGGTGACTAGCAGACACTGTCAAATCTGATCAAATCTTTTTCAGGGCATTACTACTGCGACTGCTGCTGTCGCTGTGGCTAGTCTCCAGTACCTATGCGATGGAAAACCAACGCGCTAAGCGAATTGCTTAGTGATGCATAACTTTAAAGTAAAATAACTGAGTAATTAAAAATAACAATTCTAGGTTAATTTCATAAATTCTAAGTCAATTATGAATTTTCTGCACTTTGAAAACAATTAAATTTATTAGTATCTTTTCTGTTAATTTCTCATATTTTCAGTCTTAATTAATTTATAATAGTGCCCAAGTAACCTATAACAGACTATAAGGCTGGGTACACGGTAATATACTGGTTAGACCTCCATATGTCTATCCTATAGACAACTGTTATGTCAGGCACAAGGCCAACGGGTAGGCTATCAAAGCGAAAAATGAAATTAGGAACAATGGCTAACGGGCAGGTATATAGTCTGTAGAACAATCATATCAGACATATTTTGTCAGTCAATAATTATTAATGTAAGCAGTACTGCTATCTGTAGTCTCTAATTGGTATACTAGTCGATCCAAACTATATACATAAGTTTAGGTTTACTTTGGGCAATTAAGCATTATTAATTAGTTATTAGAAATTTCATGTCACTTTGTAGTGGAAAAGTGGGTCCCACATACCTATTTCATGTAATTCAGTGTTTAGTAATATATTAGGATTAAAACCTTGCCATAAAATAATTTGTTTGTGAACCTTTCTTTAGGTTTGGTTTTAATGTCTTAATTTTACTTATCAATTTGGTAACTTTGTGGCCACTGTTTGGCCATACTTCCTTCATGGAAGTTATTTCTCTATGTCTTATCTTATTTTCCCTTTTGAATCATGTCATTTTGATTTTTGGAACTCAAGTTATGGTCAAATAACTATAACTGGTTCATTTCCTAATTCTGGATCCTTAGCTAGGAAGATTTTGGAATTACACTTTACCAATTTAGTTGGACATGTTGCAGTCACTTTTAGGCTTAGTATTCTTCATAGAGTTTATTGCCCTATGTCTTATGGCCAGTTAGAATTTTAGATTGCAATTTTTTAAGTTTTTTAAAATTACTTATAGCCAAATCACTGGCCTGGACTCAAGTACCCTGTGCCAACAAGATCCTAGTTTAGGTTAGTAGCTTTGACTCAAGTTTTGGGATTCTTATATTTATAATTTGAGGAAAGTGTTTAAAACAAAGTTAGAGCTCTATTTCTTAGGTTTCTAGAACAATATGGCTCATCCCAATTGGAGTTTCCTAGTAAGAGATATAACTAAAGACTATTCTAGAGTCAAATGGTCACTTAGGCAATTTCTAGAAGTTGTATACTAATTTGATCTAGTCAATTGACCTAGTTCCCTTGATTTTTGGGTTTTGGTCAAAATATCAATATTGTAGATTGATGTCTTGTGGACAGTTTGTCGTTGGTTTCATTGCATTTGGATTTCTGTAGACCAAGTTATGGCCTCTTTGCCAAAACTGGTCAAGTAAGCCTATTTGTAGCAATTTCAGGGCAATATGGTTCTAGGCAGTTTTGTTACCTTAGTTGGGCAAACAATTTGAATTGGTTTAAGGCATTCTGGTCTTTATGGTCTTCATGAAAGTTGTAGTCCTATATCTAAGCTTTCCAATGGTATAAAATTTAGGTCATTTGGACCTGTTTAGTGGAAGTTATGGCCAAATAAATATGTACTGTTTATTTGGTCAATTTTCTGGGTTCATCATTTGGTCATCCGGATTGGAACAACAATCTAGTCAATTTCTGGGCAGAATTTGGGCATGGTTTCTTCATGAAAAATGGAGCATTTTAGGTTTAGTTTCATCTCCAATTGGCCTCATACCAATTGGAGCAACATAATTTTGGTTATGGCTCAAAACACATACTAGATTCAATAATTCTCAAACTGTAAAGAAATTTACACTTCCAAATTTCATTTCCTCTAACTCCCAAACTACAAATCAACATTCATGGCACTTCTAATATCATCAATTCATCTCAACACTATCAAATTTCAAATTTTAGTAATAACACAAAGTCTCCAATAGTTAAACTAAAACCCTAACTTCAATTTATCAACCACAATATACACATGCAATCAATTTCTTACACATGTAACTTCATATAAATATCCATTAACATCATCAAACACCATTTACATGAATGAAAACATTAAATTCTCATATATCTCAAAGCTGCAGAAATCTAAGGTTCTAATTTACTAATCATTTTCTTTCAATTTCATGTCAAACTCACTCATTTCAACCTCAAATCAAGGTTTAACAAGGAAAGGAGAAGAAAACTTGCACTAACCTTAAATGGACAATTCTTCAAGTTGCTAAAACTTCACCAATCCTTTCTTTCTTGGCTGCCTATAGTCTTCCCAAGGTGTGGTGATTAATTTTTGTGAAGAAACTTATGAGGCTTATGGTGAGAATGAGAGGGATTTAGAGCTAGGATGAAGAACATTCATGGAGGATAGGGATACAAGGTTAGGCCATTTGAGAGCAATTGAAGAAGAAGATGAAGTTAGTGGATGGATTTGTCATCTTATGCCTATTTATATCCCACTAAGTTTTGTTTATTAATTTTAATACTTAAAGTTTTAATATTCCTAATAATTCCCCCTTATGTTTCCTTTAATTACATTACATATAGTTTCATATTTTCATGGGATTTTCAAAATTTAAATATCACTCATTTTAATGCACATTTAGGTCAAAAGTTGACTCTAGGTGCCAAATGATCAAAATGCCCCTCTTTGGGTTATAATCAATGTAACATCCTCACTTTAGCTAGTCCATACGTTCTACTGTTCCGGTGACCAATGTTGGTCCGGGCAGCTAGAATATTTGAAATTATAATTAGACTAGAGTGAGGAGTTATAAATAAACCAATTAATGATAAGAAAAATTAAGGAAAATTTTTAGAAATGAAATGCACTAAGGTTAAATGAGCCGTAGCCCCAGTGATGAGTGACCCTAATGGGAAGTGACAGCGAGGGCCGTTAGTAACCCTAGACGCAGGGAAAACTTCATGAAATAATTTTTGGGACCATAGGGAAGGATTATTGAGAGTTTCAATGACAATAAAATGCTAAGAAAATACAAGGAAAATTTAATCAATCGGTACACAATTTTAGCTCGTTAAGCCAAATGGAGGGCATTTTGGTCATTTCGTCTTCAGAAATGATTTTTTACCAACCTTCCCATTTAAGTAAGTGAGATTTATGACATAAAATATGAATTAATATTGATGAAAAATTTATTAAAAATAAGTAAAAGGAGTAAGAAAGAAAAACAAAACAAAAAAAAAATATATGAAATAAAAGTCAAATAATGACATAAACATGATCTCATTAAAAACTCTCCCACCAATGAGAATTAAATAAACACTTTATAAGGGATAAAGAAGGCCAAAAATCACTTCATCTTCTTCTTCTTCTATGGTGGCCGAAATCCTTAAAGAGAGCTCTCCACCATTTTCTTGAAGGAGCAAAAGCATGAAAAACACAAGTTTATACCATTGAATTCAAAAATTTTCACCTAGGGTCACATGCATCATGCAAGATTTATTTTTATCTATTTGATTTCAATGATAAACAACATATTAAAACTCTTTTAATATGTTTTTGGATCTGTATTTGCCATTTAAGATTTTAAAATTAATTAGATTAATTTTAGAACCCTAGATTAAATCAAGAACAAACACACTAACCTCTTGATGCACTGCAGTGTATTTGCGCCTTTGAGATTCATCTTCAGGACACCAAATGTTGTCCCTTTAGCTTATCCACACCAAGAACATCTATGGCAGCCCTTGAACAGCTTCTAAAGCTTTTTCTATTATTTAGAAAATCAAGTTCTGCCTTTTAAGAGATTAAAGATGTAAACAGGACACTAGAAACGATTTCGAGTATTTTTAATTCAAGAGATTGATGGCTAATCTCTTTGAATTGATGAGAGATGAAGAAGAATAGATGGAGAGCCTCAAAATGGCATGACAAAGGAGGATTAGCTGCTGGTTATCATATTTTCTTATCATAACATCACTTATATAGCTAGGTCAACACATTAAACCCTTGCCACATGTCACCCTTTGATTGGTTCTAGGTTTAATTGACCCAATCACATTATGCCAAGTGTCAAACCTATATTTAATCTTAATTTTAATCATCTTACATGATTAAAAGACCTTTGGCAAGCTTATGTGTAATGCCATATGTCACCATCTCATGGTGCCACATGTCACCATCTCATGGTGCCACATGTCACCCTGCGTAATGACCAAAATGCCCCTGTGTCTTAATTTTGAGTTCTCAACCGAAAATAATTATTTCTCTTCTTCAAATCAATTTATAAATTTATATCAAATATAAATAAATTAATTAATCTTTATTAATTAATTTCTCATTTATTAAATTCATATTTAAACACTTTAAATATAAATTTAACTTATTCTATACATCCAATAACCTAGATTTGGTTTCAAGTCATGCTGGGGACTTTGCAATCTAATTGCAAACCAAACCTATTTAATTAATCATTTAAAATCTTTAATTAATTAATTAAATCATATTTAATTAGGTGATAACTTGTGTATGTGTGTGACTTACTAGGCTCATCACTAATTGGCAATGAGACATGATATCAACTCTTAATATCATCAGAACTCTTTCTTACCATAAATGATTTCTCTAAATCATTTTATGCACCTCATAGACCATGGTTAACACCTAGCATAGCATGCTATGGCCACCCAATTAGTAATAATGTTTACCTTAAATGAACCTATAATCATATGTTACCATGCACTAGAATCTCTCTGTTACAAAATCCTAACTCAAGCTAGAGTCATGGTTTATGTCAAACTACATTTGCTGTGAATATTATGTTCTCTTTTAATTCCAGTTCTTGATTAAAAAGATTTTCTCATCAGAAACTCTTTTCTGATTAAATCTATTTGTTCTGGCCAGGAACTTGAAACATTAAGAACAATTAAATAAACATAGGATTTTATCTCTATTTACTTAGAGGAACAGATTCCATCTTGATCAACAACTACCTCCATATATAACTAGTAAGAGCCAACACATGCCCATATACCCATACATAGTATAAGTATGAAAGCAGTATCAAACTCAAACTACCTATATACAAGATAACTGTGCTATCTCAGATCTAAAGATTATGTGCACTAATATGATTTATGACAAAACATTGACAAGAGTAAACTCCATGTGCTTGTCATAAGTATCACTGGTTCGGCCTACTTATCATTTATAAGTGCCTATCATGTTTGTCATATGGCATGAGACTCACCATTCCATCTTATTTATATCTCATATAAATAACTTGGGAACAAACATGAATACAATCTTTCTGGATAAGTCATGTCCTTATTATGAAGTATCCTCGATTGTGAACCTATTTATGATACTTTGTACTAGAAATACTATCACTCATATTCTTAACAACTTAAGAATAAAATTTCTAACAAAATATCAATGGACCTTTTCTATTACACATAAATATCTTATGTAAATGGAAAAGTGGAAATGCCTTTTATTGATAAAAACATGTACAAGATACATACTAAATGATATGATCTAGGGCATACTACTAACAATCTCCCACTAGCACTAGAGCCATTCATTACAATATCTTAGACCCATCTTTTCAAGATGTTGGTTTAATTGAGCTTGTGACAAAGGCTTAGTGAATGATCAGCTGGTTTTTTAGCTGATGTTATTTTTTTTGCATGGCTATATCACCTTGCCCAACTATATCTCTGATAATGTGGTAGTGCCTTTCTATGTGTTTGGATTTTGGTGAGACCTTGGTTCCTTAGCCTGTATAAATGCTCCATTGTTGTCACAGTGTAGTGGAACTGCTGACTCAATGGAAGGAACTACTGTAAGTTCTGTCACGAACTTCTTTATCCAAACAGCTTCCTTTGCAGCATCTAATGCAGCAATAAACTCAGCCTCGGTAGTGGAATATGCAGTCGTTGTAACACCCTCCCGGTAGTAACTCCGTACATTCTATTGTTCCGGTGACCAGTATCGGTCCGGACAGCTAAAACGTCCGAAAAAAATATTTAAACTAAAGTGAGGAACTAAAACTAACTCAAATATTAATAAGAAAAATTTAGCAAAAATTTTAGAAATAAAATACAACCAAGTTAAATGAGTCGGTGCCCTAGCGATGGGTAACCCAGTGGGAAGTTGCGGTTCTCGCAACAAGGAGACCTAGACCTAGGGGAAAATTTATAAAATAATTTTTGGGACTCCAGAGAAGGGTCATTGAGGTTTGTATGGCATTAGAATGCCAAGAAAATGTAACACCCCAAAGTTCGGTAGTGCGTTCTACTGCTCCGGTGACCAGTGCTGTCCGGACAGCTAGGATGCCTAGAACCGTACTTCGACATAAGGGAGGAGACATAAAATAATGAAATACAAGAAAAGAAAATACAAGAAAAATAAAGGAAAAATAATAGCAAGGAAAGGTAATCAAGTTAAACGAGCCGAGAAACCTAGCGATGGGTGACCGCACTGGGAAGTCACGGCGTGGACCGTTGACTAGCCCTGGACTGCGAGGAACCCTGGAAAACATTTTTAGGACTTAAATAGACCCTTGTTGAAGAATAAATCTTATTAGAAAGATCAAAGAAAAATTAAATAATTAGTACAAAGAAAAGTGAGAAATCGAAAAACGGACAAAACCCGGTGTTACCGAAAAATCGGAAATGCAACCCGAACAGGGGCATTATGGTCATTTGACATCCCGAATTGTCTTTTGACCTAAATGTCCATTAAAAATAAATAGTATTACACTTAGAAAATAAAATGAAAATTTAGTTTAGTGGTACCTAATACAAATAGCTAAAATCATGGGTTAATGTGGAATAAATGCACATTTGGCTTATTATATGATTATTTGGAGTTAGTGGACCATTAAAGGATTAATTAAACACATAGTGGGGCAGGTGTACTTCCATTACACCATCAGAAAATTTCATCTTCTCCATTGTACCAAAGTTGCCGTGAATGAAGGTGAGAGAAAACTCCATGGGCATTTCATGCAAGCTCACTTAACCTCCCCATTTTCAACTCCAATCCCTTAAGTGGCTTCATGAAAGTTTGTCTACTCATCACAAGGAAGAGTTTGATACCAAATTTGAGAAGTTTAAGCAAGGTTTAACAAGCTCCAACCATAAGGTAAGTTAGTGTTTTTGAAGATAGCTTTGTTAAGTTTTGTGTGCATGTTATGGGTGTTGGGTTTGTGAAGAAAATTTTTGAGTTTGAAGAGTTATTGTTGTGTTCATTTTGGACAGCCATGGAGTCATGTATTTGATGAAATAATTGTGCATATATTTGATGAGAAATGATGTTGATCATGATGATTTAATAACCTAGTGAATTACTTCATATTTATATGGTGATTTTTGGCACTTGGATGAGAATTGATGAATTGTAGGGCAATTTGGTGTTGAAGAAGATTTTCGGCAGCTTGGGGACACTTGAATAAATGTATGTATTCATGGAAGTGTTGGCAGAATATTGACATAGAAGGATTGATGGATATGTATGTGAACTTGTTGTGTAAAGAGTATGTAAAAACTAGTAATGTTATGTGTATGTGTAATTGTGTTTGGACTTTGGGAATTAGAGTTATATTTGGTGTATTGAAGATAATTGTAATCTGCCCAAAGAGATGTTAATGTGAAGTGGGATGTGGTTTTGGTAATGTACCAAAACAGATTTGGTAGGGAAGTAAACATATTGCAAGGTAAATGTGTGTGATTGATGTGTGTTAAGCAAAGTAACCAAGGGCAGTGTACATTTTAGCCAATAAGTTTAAATGTGTAACCTCAATTGGTATGAGACCAATTGGAGGTGAAACTAGGCACAAAATGTGCCAACTTTCATTGAGAAAACATACCAAAATTCTGCTTGCAAGGTGACCTAAGAAAATGACCAATTCGGATTAGGTGCAATTAGGACCTGAAAAATGACCAATTGGGCAGCAGTGAGTTTTTAGGCCATAACTCACTCAAAACAGGTACAATTGACCTGAAATTTTAACCATGAATAGTTAAGACCCATACCTACAAGTCTTATGAAGACACAAAAACCCAGAAATGACCAGAAGCAAGTCAAAAAGCTTGCACAAGTTCGGGTCCAAAAACTGGCCGAACCAAAGTTGACCAAATTGACCTAAAATTGACCTAATTTGATGCCATTTGACCAACAATAGTATAATGACCATAACTTGGTCTAATTAACTCGGATTGACCTGAAATTTTGCCTCACGTGCAATAAGACATAGATCTACAAGTTTGTAGTTTTGACCAAAACCCGAAAACTGAGGGAACTAGATCGTCCGGCTATGTCAAACTAGTATCCCGAAATCCAGCAATTTGCAATAAAATGCAAGAAAACGCAATATACATAGAATTGAGTTTGGTAACACGTACCAACCCTAAAACCCTATCGAATGTCACATATAAAGGACACTAAAACCTAATTTACCTAGAAAACATCGAGGGTCGGTATATTAGGTGATTAAGCAAATAAAGGTATTCAGTGAATTGTTTATCGAACATTATCGTTAGAGGCAAATTAATTTAGCACTGAAACACTTCAAATTGTGTTTCTCAGTTAACAAGGACTCAACAAAAGGGAAAGAAATACTGAGTCAGGACCAGGAGACAAATATCAGAGGTTTGTGCACAACAACTATTTCTTTTGAATTATTTTCAATTGAAATAAATATTGACTAATTGTATATTATTGTTTTAAATTGTGAAAATGTATTTGAATGAATATTTAATGCTTGAAAAGCATTGTAAATGATTTGAAACTGTGAGAAATTGTTTGAATGACATTGATGGATACTTATTGATTTAAAAGCATTGGAAATGGTTTGAAACCACAGCTATCATGTATATTGATTGTATTCCTCATTAGCTTGTCTAGTGGGACGAATTGAATTCCCTCTCTGGCTGAAGTGTTGAGGTGTGTGCCTGTTGAGGATGAATTGGATGAGTACTCATATTTTTGCTATCTAGCCATGTTATTCCTCATTAGTCATCGACTTTTGGGACGAATTGAATACCTCATTAGCCATCGGCTTTTGGGACGAATTTAACTATGGATCATGATTAAGCTGTGTGTGATTTATTAATTTGTACTGTGAGATTGTGAAATGGATTTAAACTCTCATTGACATATATTGTCTTTTGAATTCAAACATGACCTGACTTATGAAAATCTATTGTGAAATTGAGAAATGGAGTTTAAATTCTTATTGACCTTTATTGTCTTAAATTTGACTATGGTTTTAAGTATCCACTATTTACATGATTTATGAATTGTGATTTAAAGTTGTATTTGGTTAATGTTGTGCACCACTGAGACATTGTCTCAGCGATAACTTTATTCTTTATCGCAGTAGAGAGCAGAGTGAGGCGTGAGACTAGGCTGCATATACATCCAGCGAGGGATTACCTGGTATAATGAGTATACCAGTATTTTACATTTTGTACTGTAATGTATGACACTATATGTACATTTTGTTTTTGGTTTTGAGCAGTTGTAAATTCAAATTGTACCTTGAAGTTGTAAATTAATTATGAGTTATTTGACTTGTAAAAAAATTGTATTATATTTCCTTATCTCAGACTTTGAAAAATTTCTATGGAATTGAGTTGATAAATTGTTGTGTTGAGAAATGTATTGGAGTTGAGATTTGGAAAATTATTGAAGTGTCTTTTACAGGTTTTCTGAATAACTGTTTTATCCAAAATACAGATGGCACTCTGCCAAAATTTTTACAAAAATTCCAAATAAATCAAATGAGTTAATTGTTTCACTTCAGTTCACCAAAGTTTTTAACACCTGTAAATAGTGCTCACCACTGTAAAAGAAGTAAGAAAAGTTTTTAAAATCCCTTGTAGTATATTTAATGCGTTATCAGTAGACGGAGTTGGTAATTCATTAGGTATACTAAGGGATCATGTTATGCCTTATAGAGGGGTAGGGTGTGGCATGTTTTAGTGGTATCAGAGCAAAGTTTTTAAACTCTATTTTCACCAGTTACTTGAATGTTCTGTCTTCATAGTACAACTGCTTAATATCATTGTTTGATACATACAGTACATTACATTATAAATATGCACTAATGGGAGGAAATCTCCTTGTGTTATTTGTTCAGGAGATCTAAAATCCTTGCATTGAATATGGAAGAGGGTGATCGTTCAGTTGATCAATCTATTGAGGCTGAGGTGCAAGGGGATGCCCCAGGCCTACAAAATGTCAATGGTTCAAGAAGACACCGGCCCTGCTGATCTGCAGATTTCCTACTCGATTCGCTCGTGATGCTGCAATGTTCCAACAAATGGCTGGCAATGTACCTACTCAAGTCCCAATATAGACACCAGTGGTACAACCACAATCTTTGACTAGGCAGTATGACAAATTGATGAAGTATGGGGCTACAGAGTTTAAGGGGACAGTAGATCCTCTAGAAGCTGAACAATGGTTAGAGAGGATGGATAGGGTGTTCAAGAAGCTACATTGTATAGAAGAGCTTAGATTTGAATACTCAGTGTCCTTACTACAGGGATGCTTATGGTGGTGGAAAACCATTCCCACGATGCAGTGGAGCTGCAGTGCTAACATGGAATGACTTCCTCAGGGAATTCAGGCAGAAATATGTCCCTGATGCTTATGTAGACCAGAAGCTGCAAGAGTTCCTAAGTTTGAAACAGGGGAACAGATCGGTGGTGAGTATGAAAGAGAATTTTCCACTTTGAGCCATTATGCAAGAAGTTTGCTTGCTACCAGGAGAGAGATGCAAGAGGTTTGAAAGCGGCTTGAAGCCCAGATGTCAGTACAAGTGATCTGCTTCAAACACACTAACTTCTCTGATCTTGTTTCTCAAGCCCTAGAGTTGGAAAGAGTTGAGTTTGAGACTGCTCCAGAGAAAAAGAGATCAGAGAAGACAGAGAAAGAGTGAAAGTCGATGAAACGAGTTCGGTGGTCATCTTGGGAAGAGGAAAAACTATGGGGACATGGCGAGGTGGCAAGAAATCTAGTAGGGGAAGATATTCGTGAGAGACCTCCCTATCAGTCGTGAGTACAGAGGTTCCTATCCTCCCGCCAATGTGAAACTTGTGGAAAAAATCATGGTGGGATATGCTATAAGGCTATTGGAGCTGTTATAGCTGTGGAGGCACGGACACTTTGCCAAGGAGGCACTAGTAGTCGCAGAGTTGGACCACCTCCTACTCTGCAGAAGGTCGATTGAGCCCTGTCACCAGAAGTTCATAACCACCCAGCAGAGGTAGAGGCGGGGTAGAGAGGTAGCCAGAGCAGCCAAGGCACGATAAAACACTCGAGCAAGATAGTGCTCGATCGAGTCTATGCCATGAGACAGAGGGAAGAGGCGAGAGACATCGATGTTGTGGCTGTACCTTCTCAACTTTTAACCAAAATGTGTTTGTGTTATTTGATCCGGTTCTACCCATTCTTATGTGAGTGCTAGCATCATTGATTGCATTCTTTGTTCCATGTACAAAAATGGACTTTGAGGTGCTAGTAACAAGTCCGTTAGGATAGGAGGTCAGGGTTAATAGAATGTATAGAGATTGTCCTTTGGTGATCCAAGGACACACTTTCCTGTCTGATTTCATTGAAATGCCCTTCAGAGATTATGATATCATCTTGGGCATGGATTGGTTAGCTAGGCATCATGCCATGATTGGTCAGTAAGGTGAAGACGATCACTTTTGGTCTTCCTCGATGCAGTGATGTGGTGATACAAGGGAGAGGCGATTATTGCCATCAAACATCATTTAATTGCACTAGCGAGAAAAATTATCAGAAAGGTGTGTGAAGCCTACTTGGCAAATGAGATAGACACCAAACTGGGTAGTACAGCATTGAAGTACATCCCTACAGTACATGACTGTCCAGATGAGTTTCCTGATGAATTGCCAGGATTACCTCCGGACAGAGAAGTGCGATTTGAAATTAATGTTATGCTCGGTGTGGATCCAATCTCCATAACGCCATACGAGAATGGCACCAGCAGAGTTGAAGGAGTTGAAGATACAATTGCAAGAACTACTTGAAAAGGGCTTCATCCACCCTAGTGTGTCACCTTGGGGAGCACCTGTGTTATTTGTTAAGAAGAAGGATGGTACTCTCCGCTTATGCATTGACTCTGGCGATTGAATAAGGTGACAATAAAACGAATATCCATTGCCTCGCATTGATGATCTGTTTGATCGATTGAAGGGTGCATTGTATTCTCCAAAATTGATTTGCGATCTGGTTATTATCAGTTGAAGGTGCAAGAGCAAAGTATTCCAAAAACTGCTTTCAGAACTCGATATGGCCACTATGAGTTTCTAGTAATGCCATTCGGGTTAACAAATGCTCCAGCTGCTTTTATGGATCTGATGAACACTATCTTCAGACCATATCTTGATCAATTTGTGGTGGTGTTTATTGATGACATTTTGATATATTCAAGGAATGCAGAGGAGCATGACAGACATCTGCGGATTGTACTGCAAACTTTAAGGGAGAAACAACTATACGCCAAATTGTCGAAATGTGAATTTTGGCTGAAAGAAATCTCCTTTTTGGGACATGTTGTGTCAGCTGAAGGGATCAAGGTAGATTCCAGCAAGGTAGAAGCTATCCTTAATTGGAAGCCGCCTAGGAACATCACAGAAATTCGCGATTTTAGGTCTAGTGGATATTACCGTCGGTTTGTGAAGGGGTTTTCTATGTTATCTTCTCCACTGACCAAGCTGCTTCGGAAAGATGTAAAATTTCAGTGGACAGATAAGTGTCAGTAGAGTTTTGATGAGTTGAAGAGGTGTTTAACTGAAGCTCCAGTCCTCACTTTACCTACTCCGGGTAAAGAATACACAGTTTATAGTGATGCTTCTCACAATGGGTTAGGCTGTGTACTGATGCAAGATCGGAATGTCATTGCTTATGCATCACGCCAGCTGAAACCGCATGAGAGGAACTGCGCAACACATGATCTGGAGTTAGCAGCTATTGTTTTTGCCCTGAAGATCTGGAGACACTATTTGTATGGGGAGAAATGCTACATTTACACAGATCATAAGAGCTTGAAGTACTTAGGCACCCAGAAGGAATTGAATTTGAGGCAGAGGAGATGGTTAGAACTCATTAAAGACTATGATTGCTTAATAGACTATCAGCCAGGGAAAGCAAATGTAGTGGCTAACGCCTTAAGTCGCAAGACTATGGCAAATCTCAGAGTTTCTCCTTTGTCCATGGTATGTGAATTGAAAGCACAGCATGCCAGTTTAGAGATTGATGATGAGGGACAGACAGTAGTTGCTTGGCATGTACAGCGGTGTTGATTGATCGGTCGTAATGGCTGCTCAGAGTGATGAAAAGTATCAGAAGCTACTGAAAGAAGTCTAGCAGGGCAAGAAACCTGAATTCTCTGCGAGAGATGATGGTTTATTGCTACATCAGGGTAGAATGTGTGTTCCTAGCGATGTGGAATTGAGACAAATCATTATGAAGGAAGCACATGAGTCTCCATTTGCTATGTACCCTGGTGGAACTAAAATGTACAAAGGGCTGAAAGAGCATTACTGGTGGATGGGCATGAAAAGAGATATAGCTGAATTCGTATCCAAATGCCTAACTTGTCAGCAAGTAAAGGCAGAACATCAAGTTCCAGCTGGTTTGTTACATCCTTTGTCGATGCAGTGGAAATGGGAACGAATTACTATGGATTTTGTTACAGGACTTCCAAGGACACAGAGTAGTCATGATGCAGTATGGGTCATAGTTGACAGATTGACCAAGTCTGCTCACTTTTTGCCAGTTCGGATGGATTATAGCTTGGAAAGATTGGCCAGATTGTACATATATGAGATTGTAAAACTGCATGGAGTGCCAGTATCAATTGTGTCTGACAGAGATCCTAGGTTCACTTCTAGATTAGGGTAGTCTTGAGAGCCCTAAGAACTAGATTGAACTTCACCTGACAAAGATTCCACCCACGCAGACGGATGGCGATCTAAGAGGGTTATTCAGATATTGGAGGATATGCTACGGGCTTGTGTGATTAAATTTGAAGGTAGTTGGGATACACACTTGCCTTTGATTGAGTTTGCTTATAACAACAGCTACCAATCAAGCATAGGGATGCCTCCATATGAAGCTTTGTATGGCAGGAAGTGCAGAACTCCCTTATGTTGGGATGAGGTAGGTGAAAGGAAGATGATTGGGCCAGAAATTGTCCAGCAGACAGAGGAAAAGATCAGATTGATTAGAGATAGACTCAAGGCTGCATCAGACCGTCAGAAGTCCTATGTTGATTTGAAAAGAAGAGATATTGAATACGCAGTGGGTGATAAGGTATTCCTCAAAGTTTCTCCTTGGAAGAGGATTATGAGATTTGTGAAAGAAAGAAAGCGAGTCCTCGTTTCATCGGACCATATGAAGTTCTGGAAAGAGTGGGTCCTTTGGCATATCGGTTGGCATTACCTCCAGAGCTAGTAAGGATACATAGTGTCTTTCATGTGTCCATGTTAAGGAGGTACAGATCTGACCCATCTCATGTACTATCAGTTGAAGAGATTGAAGTAAATCCAGACCTTTCATATGAGGAAGAACCCATAAAAATTCTGGCATATGAGGTGAAGCAGCTGAGGAACAAACAGATACACCTGGTTAAAGTGCTGTGGAACCATCATTCAGGCCAGGAAGCTACTTGGGAACGTGAAGAGGATATGAGGAGACAGCACCCACAGCTGTTCAGAGACTAATGCCAGGTAAAATTTCGAGACGAAATTTATTTTAAGGGGGAGAGAGTTGTAACACCCCAAAGTTCGGTAGTGCGTTCTACTGCTCCGGTGACCAGTGTTGTCCGGACAGCTAGGATGCCTAGAACCGTACTTCGACATAAGGGAGGAGACATAAAATAATGAAATACAAGAAAAGAAAATACAAGAAAAACAAAGGAAAAATAATAGCAAGGAAAGGTAATCAAGTTAAACGAGCCGGGAAACCTAGTGAAGGGTGACCGCACTGGGAAGTCACGGCGTGGACCGTTGACTAGCCCTGGACTACGGGGAACCCTGGAAAACATTTTTAGGACTTAAATAGACCCTTGTTGAAGAATAAATCTCATTAGAAAGATCAAAGAAAAATTAAATAATTAGTACAAAGAAAAGTGAGAAATCGAAAAACGGACAAAACCCGGTGTTACCGAAAAATCGGGAATGCAACCCGAACAGGGGCATTATGGTCATTTGACATCCCGAATTGTCTTTTGACCTAAATGTCCATTAAAAATAAATAGTATTACACTTAGAAAATAAAATGAAAATTTAGTTTAGTGGTACCTAATACAAATAGCTAAAATCATGGGTTAATGTGGAATAAATGCACATTTGGCTTATTATATGATTATTTGGAGTTAGTGGACCATTAAAGGATTAATTAAACACATAGTGGGGCAGGTGTACTTCCATTACACCATCAGAAAATTTCATCTTCTCCATTGTACCAAAGTTGCCATGAATGAAGGTGAGAGAAAACTCCATGGGCGTTTCATGCAAGCTCACTTAACCTCCCCATTTTCAACTCCAATCCCTTAAGTGGCTTCATGAAAGTTTGTCTACTCATCACAAGGAAGAGTTTGATACCAAATTTGAGAAGTTTAAGCAAGGTTTAACAAGCTCCAACCATAAGGTAAGTTAGTGTTTTTGAAGATAGCTTTGTTAAGTTTTGTGTGCATGTTATGGGTGTTGGGTTTGTGAAGAAAATTTTTGAGTTTGAAGAGTTATTGTTGTGTTCATTTTGGACAGTCATGGAGTCATGTATTTGATGAAATAATTGTGCATATATTTGATGAGAAATGATGTTGATCATGATGATTTAATAACCTAGTGAATTACTTCATATTTATATGGTGATTTTTGGCACTTGGATGAGAATTGATGAATTGTAGGGCAATTTGGTGTTGAAGAAGATTTTTGGCAGCTTGGGGACACTTGAATAAATGTATGTATTCATGGAAGTGTTGGCAGAATATTGACATAGAAGGATTGATGGATATGTATGTGAACTTGTTGTGTAAAGAGTATGTAAAAACTAGTAATATTATGTGTATGTGTAATTGTGTTTGGACTTTGGGAATTAGAGTTATATTTGGTGTATTGAAGATAATTGTAATCTGCCCAAAGAGATGTTAATGTGAAGTGGGATGTGGTTTTGGTAATGTACCAAAACAGATTTGGTAGGGAAGTAAACATATTGCAAGGTAAATGTGTGTGATTGATGTGTGTTAAGCAAAGTAACCAAGGGCAGTGTACATTTTAGCCAATAAGTTTAAATGTGTAACCTCAATTGGTATGAGACCAATTGGAGGTGAAACTAGGCACAAAATGTGCCAACTTTCATTGAGAAAACATACCAAAATTCTGCTTGCAAGGTGACCTAAGAAAATGACCAATTCGGATTAGGTGCAATTAGGACCTGAAAAATGACCAATTGGGCAGCAGTGAGTGATTAGGCCATAACTCACTCAAAACAGGTACAATTGACCTGAAATTTTAACCATGAATAGTTAAGACCCATACCTACAAGTCTTATGAAGACACAAAAACCCAGAAATGACCAGAAGCAAGTCAAAAAGCTTGCACAAGTTCGGGTCCAAAAACTGGCCGAACCAAAGTTGACCAAATTGACCTAAAATTGACCTAATTTGATGCCATTTGACCAGCAATAGTATAATGACCATAACTTGGTCTACTTAACTCGGATTGACCTGAAATTTTGCCCCGCGTGCAATAAGACATAGATCTACAAGTTTGTAGTTTTGGCCGAAACCCGAAAACTGAGGGAACTAGATCGTCCGGCTAGGTCAAACTAGTATCCCGAAATCCAGCAATTTGCAATAAAATGCAAGAAAACGCAATATACATAGAATTGAGTTTGGTAACACGTACCAACCCTAAAATCCTATCGAATGTCACATATAAAGGACACTAAAACCTAATTTACCTAGAAAACATCGATGGTCGGTATATTAGGTGATTAAGCAAATAAAGGTATTCAGTGAATTGTTTATCGAACATTATCGTTAGAGGCAAATTAATTTAGCATTGAAACACTTCAAATTGTGTTTCTCAGTTAACAAGGACTCAGCAAAAGGGAAAGAAATACTGAGTCAGGACCAGGAGACAAATATCAGAGGTTTGTGCACAACAACTATTTCTTTTGAATTATTTTCAATTGAAATAAATATTGACTAATTGTATATTATTGTTTTAAATTGTGAAAATGTATTTGAATGAATATTTATTGCTTGAAAAGCATTGTAAATGATTTGAAACTGTGAGAAATTGTTTGAATGACATTGATGGATACTTATTGATTTAAAAGCATTGGAAATGGTTTGAAACCACAGCTATCATGTATATTGATTGTATTCCTCATTAGCTTGTCTAGTGGGACGAATTGAATTCCCTCTCTGGCTGAAGTGTTGAGGTGTGTGCCTGTTGAGGACGAATTGGATGAGTACTCATATTTTTGCTAGCTAGCCATGTTATTCCTCATTAGTCATCGACTTTTGGGACGAATTGAATACCTCATTAGCCATCGGCTTTTGGGACGAATTGAACTATGGATCATGATTAAGCTGTGTGTGATTTATTGATTTGTACTGTGAGATTGTGAAATGGATTTAAACTCTCATTGACATATACTGTCTTTTGAATTCAAACATGACCTGACTTATGAAAATCTATTGTGAAATTGAGAAATGGAGTTTAAATTCTTATTGACCTTTATTGTCTTAAATTTGACTATGGTTTTAAGTATCCACTATTTACATGATTTATGAATTGTGATTTAAAGTTGTATTTGGTTAATGTTGTGCACCACTGAGACATTGTCTCAGCGATAGCTTTATTCTTTGTCACGGTAGAGACAGATAGGGCAGCAGACTAGGCTGCATATACATCCAGCGAGGGATTACCTGGTATAATGAGTATACCAGTATTTTGCATTTTGTACTGTAATGTATGACACTGTATGTGTATTTTGTTTTTGGTTTTGAGCAGTTCTAAATTCAAATTGTACCTTGAAGTTGTAAATTAATTATGAGTTATTTGACTTGTAAAAAAATTGTATTATTTTTCCTTATCTCAGACTTTGAAAAATTTCTATGGAATTGAGTTGATAAATTGTTGTGTTGAGAAATGTATTGGAGTTGAGATTTGGAAAATTATTGAACTGTCTTTTCTGAGTTTTAGAAGAACTGTTTTATCCAAAATACAGATGGCACTCTGCCAAAATTTTTACAAAAATTCCAAATAAATCAAATGAGTTACTTGTTTCACTTCAGTTCACCAAAGTTTTTAACACCTGTAAATAGTGCTCACCACTGTAAAAGAAGTAAGAAAAGTTTTTAAAATCCCTTGTAGTATATTTAATGCATTATCAGTAGACGGAGTTGGTAATTCATTAGGTATACTACGGGATCATGTTATGCCTTACAGAGGGGTAGGGTGTGACAGAAAATACTTAGGAAAATTTTTCAATCGGTACAGACAATTTTGACCCGTTAAGCCAAACGGAGGGCATTTTGGTCATTTCGTCTTCAGAGATGATTTTTGGCCGACTTGTCCAGTTAAGTAAATAATTATTATGATCTAAAATATGAACAAATATTGCTAAAAATTAAATTAAAAATGAATAGAAAAGAAAGAAAAAGAAAATGACTTAAATCCCTAATTATGACATCACTATGATGTCATTTAAATGCCCTCCACTAATCACCATTCAACAACACAACTAAAATTCTTTAAAAAGGGAAAAATGACAAATTAAGAAACTAATTTCTGGTTTCTTCTTCTTCATCTAGCCGTGACCCTCTCTTCCATCTCCCTCCATAAAAATTTTCTTTCATCACTTCCATTTCCCATGAATTCTCACTACTAAACCCTAGACATCTTTCATTAAAACTTGTCTATACCTCTTGGGAAAGTGTTTGGCAGCCTAGAAAAAGAAAGAAAGTGAAGTTCAAGCTTGGGAAAATTCTGCTCAAAAAGGTTAGTGCTTATTTATGCATATATCTCTCTTATTCCATGTTAGGGACTTAAAATGAGTATGAAAGTGTAAATTAAATGAAATAAAACTTATGTTTATGTACACCATGGAATTCGGCAGCCCTAGGGAAGGGATAAGGTTGATTGTTTTGATGGGCTTAGAGTGGACTAGAGATGATGTTTAAAGTATATATATATGGATAATGAATTAGTGTGTTTAACTAAGGTATGTTGTGTGAATTTGAAATGGGGAATTAGGGTTTTGGAGAGAAACTTGGACTTTGCTTATGTAATGGTGAATGAACATTCTAATGGTCAATTAGTGACCATTTGAGGCAAGTTGACCATAATTTGGAGTGAATTATAGCATGACAAACTGATTTGGTATGCTGCCTAGTGAGAGCAGCAGGCGTGGCTGTAAGTCCAGCCTGTTTGGACAGCCATAACTTTGGCTGTGTAGGTTCAATTGGTGTTTGGCCAATTGGACATGAAACTAGACACATAATGGCACAACTTTGGTGAAGAAAGCATGCCCATAAGACCAAACCAAGTAGACCAAAAACTTGCCCCAATCCGGGTGTCCGGCAACCAGTTTCTGCAGAATGACCAAATGAATAGTGATTGTTCATTTGGCCATAACTCAGTGTAGAATGGCCCAATTGACCTGAAATTTTACCAGCAACAATCTGAGATATAGACCAACAACTTTCATGAAGGAATCTACCCCAAATTATGACCAGAACCTATTCAACAAGAGAGTGGAAGTTACTGTTTACTGCACTGTAGATATGGTCAGTTCTGAAATTTTTCAATCCGGCCAGTTGTGGTTTTTGGACCATAACTTGAGTTACAAAACTCCAAATGGAGTGATTCAAAAAAGGAAATTCAACTAGACAAAATAAGAAACAACTTTCATGTTTATCATTTTCCCAAATTCCTACTGCAACAGGAACTAATGGAACAGTAAAATTTGGGTATAAAAACTGAAAATTCTGCTCCATAAATTTTAGGCTTAGAAATGATATTGTTAACCAATACCAACAAATTTTGAATGCAAAATGTGGTATGTTGGGAGTGTTAAAACCAATGTACCTATTTTCTATGCAAAAGTCAACATTTTTGTTGACTAATGAAGGGAATTGTAACCCCAAAACTTGAAATTCAAAAATTGAAAGATTCAAAAGTGTCAAATGCCCTAGTATACCTAACAAGATTGGTTTGGATAGTTTGGCATGCCAATAGGGTTCAGTTAGTAGTACTGCACATGGCATTATGCCATTCTTTGATTTCATGGCTTTTAGCCATTCTGACCTTGTATTGAGATTTGGCCTTGTGCCTGATGTCATCTGACTTATTAGCTGTTACACTGCCGAGATACATATGTAACCGATGGTGTGACGGCCCGAGGTACTTGATACCCAGTGCCAGTTTACCCGTTTATCCAGTCCATTCGTCCAGAATAGGTTACTTGGGCAACCAAAAATGAAAGTGGATAAATTTTACTAAATAATGAATATAACAAGTACAAAATAAGTAAGATTACAAATACTCATTGAAAATTTATTTGCAATAAGACATCGATACATTCACTGCATATTTATTTTCTGTTATTTCTTTTTATTTTATTATTGGCACCACTAAGCATTATTGCTTAGCGCGTTGCTTTTGCCACGCGTAGGTTCTGGAGTTACTGACCGAGAGCCCAGTAGACCACAGACTGGGTGAGATCTCCTGCAGCTTTGCATAGTGTCTGTGTCACCTCACCATCCTCAGTGCATTGGTAGGACTAGGTTTCATTTTGATATTTTGTAACTATCTTTTATTTTCTATTGTGTAAATGAGACATATATAATGTATTTTGATGTTAATGTAAATAGTGAAATTGTGGTTATGAATGGAAAATTTGAGTATTTATTTATTTATTTCTTATACATATGAGTACCATGAGAAATGAATGATTGAGAAATGTTATTGAAAAATATTGAGTTTTTGATGATTATTGGAGTGGAGAATGACTGGATATGATTATTGGAAGTGTTTTTCACAGGTTCCGAAGAACTGTTTTCTCCATTTTTAGCCGGTACTCTGCCAGATTTTCTATAAAATTTTCGGAACCACAAGTAAATTATAATTTCAATAAATGACTTAAATGAATTATATTTCACAAGTTATATTCAAAACTATGATAAAAATTAATTAAGGAAGAATAAAAATAATTAAGATAAAATGGAGTGTTATAATCAGTGTGACATAGCTTACTCGGATATACTGTAGACGGGTAAGGGGTGTCACATTTAGTGGTATCAGAGCACGGTTTAGGCGTTTCTGGGCCTAGATTGAGTCCATACCATGCATTGCATTTGTAAGAGTCGAGGTGACACTAATGCAGATCTGTTTATCTTTGTGATTTTGAATAGGATATGGACCCTACATCTCAGAGGGCATTTGAGGAGGAAGTGGAGAGTCATGTTCCACCTGCACCAGCAGAGACTGGGGGTAGGGGAGAACCTGCTCCACCAGCTCTAGCAGAGCCTGCTCAACCTCCACAGGCCGTGTTTCAACAAATGGCCGAATTCTTCAAACAAATGGCTGGGGTAATGCCAGCACCACCACCACCACCACATCCACAGCAGAAATCACACTTGGAAAGACTAAGAAAATTTGGAGCAGTGGACTTCTTTGGCAAGAGAGAAGATGATTCTGTTGCAGCCGAAAATTGGTTGAACAGAACAGGCAGAGTTTTAAAACAACTCCACAGCACTCCAGAGCAAAATCTAGAAGCTGCTGTATCTTTGTTGCAAGATGATGCATATGAATGGTGGGATACTGATGTCGATGAAATCTGACGAAGTAATAACTTGGGACTTCTTCCTCTTCGAATTTGAGAAGAAATATGTGGGTAGTGTATACATGGAAGAGAGAAGAAGAGAGTTCATTAACCTGAGGCAGAGACAACTGACAGTGGCCGAGTATGAAAAGGAATTTGTCAGATTAAGCCGCTATGGAAGGGAGATAGTCCCCAATGAGGCCGAAAGGTGTAAGAGATTTAAAGAGAGATTAAATTACAACATAAAGATCATGATCACTGCCTTGGGAATCACCGACTTCACCAAGTTAGTGGAAGCTGCAATAAAGGTTGAAAAGGTTAGAATAAGTGAGCAGACTAGAAGAGAGAGACAGCGGAAGAGGGGCCCAGGTCAGTCTAGTTCATCTCCTGCATCTGGGAAGAAGTTCAAAGGTCCACCTGCATAGAGTTCAGGTCAACCACAAGGTCAGGGTCTGTCTCAGGGGCCTAGGCCACAGTTTACCCCTAGGAGAGGTCAGTCCACACCATCAGTGGGCTGCTCTCTAGGGATGGGGTTCAGGGGACCAGCCCCAGCATCTTTTGCATGTCCACATTGCCTGAAGTGGCATAAGGGGGAGTGTTGGAGAGTGACTGGTGCCTGCTTAAGGTGTGGGTCAACAGAGCATGAGTTGAGGAACTGTCCACGCAGAACTACTACAGCTGCTCCAACACAAACAAACAGACCTGCTCCTGCACCACAAAGGGGTAGGAAATCTGGCAAATCTGAGGCAGTGGGACCATCACAGAGGCTTGCTTCTGAGCCAGCAGAGAGGCCTGAGAGCAGACCACATGCCAGAGCTTATGCCATGAGAGGGTTGCCCGTTAAGGATTTAGGGGTATGAATTCTTGGCAGACTTGATTGAGTTGCCTTTCCATGAGTTTGACGTGATTTTGGGAATGGACTGGTTGTCACGTCATCAGGCAATGGTTGATTGTAAATTGAAGAGGATTTCTTTGAAAAATCTTGGGGGTAATGAGATCACAGTTGTGGGAGAAAGGACAGATTTCTTGTCCAATGTCATCTCAGCCACAGTCGCAAGAAGAATGATGAGAAAAGGCTGTGAAGCCTACCTAGCACATGTGGTGGATACTAGGCAGGCTAAGCCAGATCTGTGTGACATATCCGCAGTAAAGGATTTCTCAGATGTTTTTCCTGAAGAATTACCTAGTTTGCCACCAGAAAGGGACGTTGAATTTGCTATTGAGACACTGCCGGGTACAGCACCCATTTCCATTGCTCCTTATAGGATGGCACCCACTGAATTAAGGGAGTTGAAAACTCAGTTGCAAGAGTTGCTTGATAAGGGGTTTATACGCCCCAGTGTGTCACCATGGGGAGCTCCAGTGCTGTTTGTAAAGAAGAAGGATGGGACTTTTAGGCTTTGCATTGATTACCAGCAGTTGAATAAAGTGACTGTGAAGAATAAATATCCGTTACCTAGAATTGATGATTTGTTTGATCAGTTGAAGGGAGCAGGAGTATTTTCTAAAATTGATCTCAGATAAGGGTACCATCAGTTGGGGTGAGGGATGTAGATGTGCCAAAGACCGCATTCAGGACCCAGTATGGGCATTATGAGTTTCTGGTGATGCCCTTTGGCCTAACGAATGCACCAGCAGCATTCATGGACCTTATGAACCGTATCTTCCATCCATACTTAGATCGGTTCGTAGTGGTCTTTATTGATGATATTTTGGTATATTCCAAGACTAGGGAAGAACATGATGAACATTTGAGGATTGTTCTGCAAACCCTGAGAGAAAATAAGCTGTAAGCTAAGTTGTCCAAGTGTGACTTCTGGTTGAATGAGATTACATTCCTTGGACACATAGTGTCAGCTGATGGGATTAGAGTGGATCCCAGGAAAATAAAAACAGTGATGGAATGGAAGCCTCCCAGGAATACAACTGAGGTCAGAAGTTTCTTGGCGCTAGCTGGGTATTACAGGAGATTTGTGAAGGGATTTTCCTTAATAGCTGCTCCAATGACCAAGTTGTTACATAAGAATATCAGATTTGACTGGAATGACAAGTGTCAAACTAGTTTTGAAAAGTTAAAGGCTTTGTTGACAGAGGCACTAGTGTTAACACAGCCAGTGTCGGGAAAGGACTTTGTGGTCTACAGTGATGCCTCTCATAATGGGTTAGGGTGTGTATTGATGCAAGAGGGGAAGGTGGTCGCTAATGCTTCCAGGCAGCTAAGGCCACATGAACAGAATTACCCTACCCATGATCTAGAGCTTGCAGCAATTATCTTCGCACTGAAGATATAGAGGCACTACTTATATGGTGAAAAGTGCTACATTTACACAGACCACAAAAGTCTAAAATATTTGCCAACTTAGAAGGAGCACAACCTTAGACAGAGGCGATGGATTGAGTTCCTGAAGGACTATGATTGTGTAATTGACTACCATCCTGGGAAGGCAAATGTAGTTGCTGATGCTTTGAGCAGAAAATCCATCACAGCTTTAAGATCATTGAATGCCCGTCTATCTTTGGTTCGAGATGGAGCTATTTTGGTTGAGTTGCAAGTGAGGCCAAGCCTGTTACAGCAGATTTTAGATGGGCAGAAGGTAGATGAGAAGCTAAAGGCTATTATGAGAAAAATCCTAGAAGGGAAAGAAACTGACTATGAAGTGAAAACAGATGGGTGTCTGTACTACAAAGGAAGACTGTGTGTACCAGATGATGGAGAATTGAAGGCCAGTATTCTAAAAGAGGCACACACCAGTGCGTATGCTATGCACCCAGGAAGTACAAAAATGTATCATGATCTGAAACTTCAGTATTGGTGGCCTGGTATGAAGAAGGACATAGCTGACTATGTGACTAAATGCTTGACATGTCAGCAAGTCAAGGCAGAACATCAAGTTCCATCGGGTTTGCTACAATCTATATGCATACCTGAATGGAAATGTGATCGGGTCACCATGGATTTTGTAAGTGGTCTACCTCTCACCCAGAAGAAACATAATGCAGTATGGGTGATAGTGGATAGATTGACGAAGTCAGCACACTTTCTGCCAGTTTGGACTGACTACTCACTAGAGAAGTTAGCAGAATTGTATATCAGTGAGATAGTTAGACTGCATGGAATTCCACTTTCCATCATATCTGATCGAGACCCAAGGTTTACATCGAGATTTTGGAAGAAGTTGCATGAGTCCTTGGGTACACAACTCCACTTCAGCACAGCTTTCCATCCTCAAACGGATGGGCAATCAGAAAGAGTAATCCAGGTAAACAATTGAAATCAACGGAATTGATACAAATATTGAATTAAAATGATAATAATAACATGAAATATATGCCAGGTCCTTGAAGATATGCTGAGGGGTTGTGTCATTGAGTTTGAGGGAAGTTGGGATAGATACCTCCCACTGGCAGAATTTGCATATAACAATAGCTACCAAGCTAGTATCCAAATGGCCCCGTATGAAGCACTGTATGAGAGAAAATGTAGAACTCCAGTGTGCTGGACTGAATTGGGCGAAGACAAACTGGTAGGGCCAGACCTGGTGAAACAGATTGAGGAGAAAGTAAAACTAATCAAAGCCAATATGAAGGTTGCCTCAGACAGACAGAAATCCTATGCCGACTTGAAGAGAAAAGAAATAGAATATGCGGTTGGCGATAAAGTGTTCCTTAAGGTGTCACCGTGGAAGAAGGTATTGAGGTTTGGAAGAAAAGGTAAGTTAAGCCCTAGGTTCATTAGCCAATATGAAGTCATTGAACGTGTGGGTCCAGTGGCCTATAGGCTAGCTTTACCACTAGAGCTGGACAAGATCCACAATGTGTTCCACGTATCTATGTTAAGAAGATACCGCTCAGATCCTTCACATGTCATCTCCATGGAAGAAATTGAAGTACAACCGGATTTGACATATGAAGAAGAACCCATACGGATCCTTGCTCGGGAAGTGAAAGAGTTGAGGAATAAGCAGATTCCACTGGTGAAAGTGCTTTGGAGGCACCACAACACCGAAGAGGCAACTTGGGAAAGTGAAGAGACGATGAGGCAATAGTTCCCTCAACTGTTTGCATCAGGTAAATTTCGAGGACAAAATTTAAATTAGAGGGGAAGAGTTGTAACACCCTCCCGGTAGTAACTCCATACATTCTATTGTTCCAGTGACCAGTGTCGGTCCAGACAGCTAGAACGTCTGGAAAAAATATTTAAACTAAAGTGAGGAACTAAAACTAACTCAAATATTAATAAGAAAAATTTAGCAAAAATTTTAGAAATAAAATACAACCAAGTTAAATGAGTCGGTGCCCTAGCGATGGGTAACCCAGTGGGAAGTTGCGGTTCTCGCAACTAGGAGACCTATACCTAGGGAAAAATTCATAAAATAATTTTTGGGACTCCAGAGAAGGGTCATTGAGGTTTCTATGGCATTAGAATGCCAAGAAAATACTTAGGAAAATTTTTCAATCAGTACAGACAATTTTGACCTGTTAAGCCAAACGGAGGGCATTTTGATCATTTCGTCTTCAGAGATGATTTTTGGCCGACTTGTCCAGTTAAGTAAATAATTATTATGATCTAAAATATGAATAAATATTGCTAAAAATTAAATTAAAAATGAATAGAAAAGAAAGAAAAAGAAAATGACTTAAATCCCTAATTATGACATCACTATGATGTCATTTAAATGCCCTCCACTAATCACCATTCAACAACACAACTAAAATTCTTTAAAAAGGGAAAAATGAAAAATTAAGAAACCAATTTCTGGTTTCTTCTTCTTCATCTAGCCGTGACCCTCTCTTCCATCTCCCTCCATAAAAATTTTCTTTCATCACTTCCATTTCCCATGAATTCTCACTACTAAACCCTAGACATCTTTCATTAAAAATTGTCTATACCTCTTGGGAAAGTGTTTGGTAGCCTAGAAAAGAAAGAAAGTGAAATTTAATCTTGGGAAAATTCTGCTAGAAAAGGTTAGTGCTTATTTATGCATATATCTCTCTTATTCCATGTTAGGGACTTAAAATGAGTATGAAAGTGTAAATTAAATGAAATAAAACTTATGTGTATGTACACCATGGAATTCGGCAGCCCTAGGGAAGGGATAAGGTTGATTGTTTTGATGGGCTTAGAGTGGACTAGAGATGATGTTTAAAGTATATATATATGGATAATGAATTAGTGTGTTTAACTAAGGTATGTTGTGTGAATTTGAAATGGGAAATTAGGGCTTTGGAGAGAAACTTGGACTTTGCTTATGTCATGGTGAATGAACATTCTAATGGTCAATTAGTGACCATTTGAGGTAAGTTGACCATAATTTGGAGTGAATTATAGCATGACAAACTGATTTGGTATGCTGCCTAGTGAGACCAGCAGGTGTGGCTGTGAGTCCAGCCTGTTTGGACAGCCATAACTTTGGCTGTGTAGGTTCAATTGGTGTTTGGCCAATTGGACATGAAACTAGACACATAATGGCACAATTTTGGTGAAGAAACCATGCCCATAAGACCAAACCAAGTGGACCAAAAATTTGCCCCAATCCGGGTGTCCGGCAACCAGTTTCTGCAGAATGACCAAATGAACAGTGATTGTTCAATTGGCCATAACTCAGTGTAGAATGGCCCAATTGATCTGAAATTTTACCAGCAACAAGCTGAGATATAGACCAACAACTTTCATGAAGGAACCTACCCCAAATTATGACCAGAACCTATTCAACAAGAGATTGGGATTTACTGTTTACTGCACTGTAGATATGGTCAGTTCTGAAATTTTTCAATCCGGCCAGTTGTGGTTTTTGGACTATAACTTGAGCTACAAAACTCCAAATGGAGTGATTCAAAAAACGAAATTCAACTAGACAAAATAAGGAACAACTTTCATGTTTATCATTTTCCCAAATTCCTACTGCAATAGCAACTAATGGAACAGTAAAATTTGGGTATAAAAATTGAAAATTCTACTCCATAAATTTTAAGCTTAGAAATGATATTGTTAACCAATACCAACAAATTTTGAATGCAAAATGTGGTATGTTCGGAGTGTTAAAACCAATGTACCTGTTTTCTATGCAAAAGTCAACATTTTTGTTGACTAATGAAGGGAATAGTAACCCCAAAACTTGAAATTCAAAAATTGAAAGATTCAAAAGTGTCAAATGCCCTAGTATACCTAACAAGATTGGTTTGGATAGTTTGGCATGCCAATAGGGTTCAGTTAGCAGTACTGCACATGGCATTATGCCATTCTGTGATTTCATGGCTTTTAGCCATTCTGACCTTGTATTGAGATTTGGCCTTATGCCTGATGTCATTACAGCTTATTAGCTGTTTTGTTCCACACCGGGAGATACATATGTGACCGATGGTGTGGCGGCCCAAGGTACTTGATTCCCAGTGCCAGTTTACCCGTTTATCCAGTCCAGTCGTCCAG
Source organism: Hevea brasiliensis (assembly GCF_030052815.1). Taxonomy (NCBI): domain Eukaryota; kingdom Viridiplantae; phylum Streptophyta; class Magnoliopsida; order Malpighiales; family Euphorbiaceae; genus Hevea; species Hevea brasiliensis. The sequence continues at coordinate 77,553,078 of NC_079497.1, read as the reverse complement.
TATATGTTACCTGGGCAACCAAAAATGAAAGGGGATAAATTTTACGAAATAATGAGTATAACAAGTACAAAATAAGTAAGATTACAAATACTCATTGAAAATTTATTTGCAATAAGACATCGATACATTCACTGCATATTTATTTTATGTTATTTCTTTTTATTTTATTATTGGCACCACTAAGCATTATTGCTTAGCGCGTTGCTTTTGCCACGCGTAGGTTCTGGAGATACTGACTGAGAGCGCAGTAGACCACAGACTGGGTGAGATCTCCTGCAGCTCTGCATAGTGTCCGTGTCACCTCACCATCCTCAGTGCATTGGTAGGACACTAGGTTTCATTTTGATATTTCGTAACTATCTTTTATTTTCTATTGTGTAAATGAGACATATATAATGTATTTTGATGTTAATGTAAATAGTGAAAATTGTAGTTATGAATGGAAAATTTGAGTATTTATTTATTTCTTATACATATGAGTACCATGAGAAATGAATGATTGAGAAATGTTATTGAAAAATATTGAGTTTTTGATGATTATTGGAGTTGAGAATGACTGGATATGATTATTGGAAGTGTTTTTCACAGGTTCCGAAGAACTATTTTGTCCATTTTTAGCCGGTACTCTGCCGGATTTTCTATAAAATTTTCGGAACCTCAAGTAAATTATAATTTCAATAAATGACTTAAATGAATTATATTTCACAAGTTATATTCAAAACTATGATAAAAATTAATTAAGGAAGAATAAAAATAATTAAGATAAAATGGAGTGTTCCGGTACACCGTGTGACATAGCTTACTCGGATATACTGTAGACGGGTAAGGGGTGTCACATTTAGTGGTATCAGAGCACGGTTTAGGCGTTTCTGGGCCTAGATTGAGTCCATACCATGCATTGCATTTGTAAGAGTCGAGGTGACACTAATGCAGATCTGTTTATCTTTGTGATTTTGAATAGGATATGGACCCTACATCTCAGAGGGCAGTTGAGGAGGAAGTGGAGAGTCATGCTCCACCTGCACCAGCAGAGACTGGGGGTAGGGGAGAACCTGCTCCACCAGCTCTAACAGAGCTTGCTCAACCTCCACAGGCCGTGTTTCAGCAAATGGCCGAATTCTTCAAACAAATGGCTGGGGTAATGCCAGCAGCAGCACCACCACCACCTCCACAGCAGAAATCACACTTGGAAAGACTAAGAAATTTTGGAGCAGTGGACTTCTTTGGCAAGAGAGAAGATGATTCTGTTGCAGCCGAAAATTGGTTGAACAGAACAGGCAGAGTTTTAAAACAACTCCACAGCACTCCAGAGCAAAATCTAGAAGCTGCTGTATCTTTGTTGCAAGATGATGCATATGAATGGTGGGATCTGATGACGATGAAGTCTGACGAAGTAATAACTTGGGACTTCTTCCTCTCCGAATTTAAGAAGAAATATGTGGGTAGTGTATACATGGAAGAGAGAAGAAAAGAGTTCATTAACCTGAGGCAGCGACAGCTGACAGTGGCCGAGTATGAAAAGGAATTTGTCAGATTAAGCCACTATGGAAGGGAGATAGTCCCTAATGAGGCCGAAAGGTGTAAGAGATTTGAAGAGGGATTAAATAACAACATAAAGATCATGATCACTGCCTTGGGAATCACCGACTTCACCAAGTTAGTGGAAGCTGCAATAAAGGTTGAAAAGGTTAGAATAAGTGAGCAGACCAGAAGAGAGAGACAACAGAAGAGGGGCCCAGGTCAGTCTAGTTCATCTCCTGCATCTGGGAAGAAGTTCAAGGGTCCACCTGCACAAAGTTCAGGTCAACCACAAGGTCAGGGTCAGTCTCAGGGGCCCAGGCCACAGTTTACCCCTAGGAGAGGTCAGTCCACACCATCAGTGGGCAGCTCTCCTGGGATGGGGTTCAGGGAACTAGCCCCAGCATCTTCTGCATGTCCGCATTGCCTGAAGTGGCATAAGGGGGAGTGTTGGAGAGTGACTGGTGCCTGCTTAAGGTGTGGGTCAACAGAGCATGAGTTGAGGAACTGTCCACGCAGAACTACTATAGCTGCTCCAACACAAACAAACAAACCTGCTCCTGCACCATAAAGGGGTAGGAAATCTGGCAAATCTGAGGCAGTGGGACCATCACAGAGGCCTGCATCTGAGCCATCAGAGAGGCCTGAGAGCAGACCACCTGCCAGAGCTTATGCCATGAGAGCTCAGGAGGAGCAAGATGCCCAGGACGTCATCAGGGGTACGTTCTCCCTCTACAATACATCTGTGCATGCATTGGTGGATCCAGGATCCACTCATTCATACATCTGCATCAACTTACCCGTAGAAAGGGGGATACTAGTAGGGGAGAGTGACCAAGACATTCTGGTCACTAATCCATTGGGCCACAGTGTAGTGGTGAACAAAGTGTACAAGGGTTGCCCGTTAAGGATTCAGGGGTATGAATTCTTGGCAGACTTGATTGAGTTGCCTTTCCATGAGTTTGACGTGATTTTGGGAATGGACTCTTTGTCACGTCATTAGGCAATGGTTGATTGTAAATTGAAGAGGATTTCTTTGAAAACTCCTGGGGGTAATGAGATCACAGTTGTGGGAGAAAGGACATATTTCTTGTCCAATGTCATCTCAGCCATAGTCGCAAGAAGAATGATGAGAAAAGGCTGTGAAGCCTACCTAGCACATGTGGTGGATACTAGGCAGGCTAAGCCAGATCTGTGTGACATATCCACAGTAAAGGACTTCTCAGATGTGTTTCCTAAAGAATTACCTGGTTTGCCACCAGAAAGGGAAGTTGAATTTGCTATTGAGACACTGCTGGGTACAGCACCCATTTTCATTGCTCCTTATAGGATGGCACCCACTAAATTAAGGGAGTTGACAACTCAGTTGCAAGAGTTGCTTGATAAGGGGTTTATACTAACCAGTGTGTCACCATGGGGAGCTCCAGTGCTGTTTATAACGAAGAAGGATGGGACTTTGAGGCTTTGCATTGATTACCAGCAGTTGAATAAAGTGACTGTGATGAATAAATATCCGTTGCCTAGAATTGATGATTTGTTTGATCAGTTGAAGGGAGCAGGAGTATTTTCTAAAATTGATCTCAAATCAGGGTACCATCAGTTGGGGGTGAGGGATGTAGATGTGCCAAAGACTGCATTCAGGACCCGGTATGGGCATTATGAGTTTCTGGTGATGCCCTTTGGCCTAACGAATGCACCAACAGCATTCATGGACCTTATGAACCGTATCTTCCATCCATACTTAGATAGGTTCGTAGTGGTCTTTATTGATGATATTTTGGTGTATTCCAAGACCAGGGAAAAACATGATGAACATTTGAGGATTGTTCTGCAAACCCTGAGAGAAAAGAAGCTGTATGCTAGGTTGACTTCTGGTTGAATGAGATTACATTCCTTGGACACATAGTGTCAGCTGATGGGATTAGAGTGGATCCCAAGAAAATAGAAGTAGTGATGGAATGGAACCTCCCAGGAATACAACTGAGGTCAGAAGTTTCTTGGGGCTAGCTGGGTATTACAGGAGATTTGTGAAGGGATTTTCCTTAATAGCTGCTCCAATGACCAAGTTGTTACATAAGAATGTCAGATTTGACTGGAATGACAAGTGTCAGACTAGTTTTGAGAAGTTAAAGGCTATGTTGACAGAGGCACCAGTGTTAACACAGCCAGTGTCGGGAAAGGACTTTGTGGTCTACAGTGATACCTCTCATAATGGGTTAGGGTGTGTATTGATGCAAGAGGGGAAGGTGGTCGCTTATGCTTCCAGGTAGCTAAGGCCACATGAACAGAATTACCCTACCCATGATCTAGAGCTTGCAGGAATTATCTTCGCACTGAAGATATGGAGGCACTACTTATATGGTGAAAAGTTATACATTTACACAGACCACAAAAGTCTAAAATATTTGCCAACTCAGAAGGAGCTCAACCTTAGACAGAGGCGATGCATTGATTTCCTGAAGGACTATGATTGTGTAATTGACTACCATCCTGGGAAGGCAAATATAGTTGCTGATGCTTTGAGCAGAAAATCCATCACAGCTTTGAGATCATTGAATGCCCGTCTATCTTTGGTTCGAGATGGAGCTATTTTGGTTGAGTTGCAAGTGAGGCCAAGCACATTACAGATTTTAGATGGGCAGAAGGTAGATGAGAAGCTAAAGGCTATTATGAGAAAAATCCTAGAAGGGAAAGAAACTGACTATGAAGTGAAAACAGATGGGTGTCTGTACTACAAAGGAAGACTGTGTGTACCAGATGATGGAGAATTGAAGGCCAGTATTTTAAAAGAGGCACACACCAGTGTGTATGCTATGCACCCAGGAAGTACAAAAATGTATCATGATCTAAAACTTTAGTATTGGTGGCCTGGTATGAAGAAGGACATAGCTGACTATGTGACTAAATGCTTGACATGTCAGCAAGTCAAGGCAGAACATCAAGTTCCATCGGGTTTGCTACAGCCTATACGCATACCTGAATGGAAATGGGATCGGGTCACCATGGATTTTGTAAGTGTTCTACCTCTCACCCAGAAGAAACATGATGCAGTATGGGTGATAGTGGATAGATTGACGAAGTCAGCACACTTTCTGCCAGTTAGGACTGACTGCTCACTAAAGAAGTTAGCAGAATTGTATATCAGTGAGATAGTTAGACTGCATGGAATTCCACTTTCCATCATATCTGATCGAGACCCAAGGTTTACATCGAGATTTTGGAAGAAGTTGCATGAGTCCTTGGGTACGCAACTCCACTTCAGCATAGCTTTTCATCCTCAAATGGATGGGCAATCAGAAAGAGTAATCCAGGTAAACAATTAAAATCAATGGAATTGATACAAATATTGAATTAAAATGATAATAATAACATGAAATATATGCCAGGTCCTTGAAGATATGCTGAGGGGTTGTGTCATTGAGTTTGAGGGAAGTTGGGATAGATACCTCCCACTGGCAGAATTTGCATACAACAATAGCTACCAAGCTAGTATCCAAATGGCCCCGTATGAAGCACTGTATGGGAGAAAATGTAGAACTCCAGTGTGCTGGATAGAATTGGGCGAAGACAAACTGGTAGGGCCAGACCTGGTGAAACAGACTGAGGAGAAAGTAAAAATAATCAAAGCCAATCTGAAGGTTGCCTCAGATAGACAGAAATCCTATGCCGACTTGAAGAGAAAAGAAATAGAATATGCGGTTAGCGATAAAGTGTTCCTCAAGGTGTCACCGTGGAAGAAGGTATTGAGGTTTGGAAGAAAAGGTAAGTTAAGCCCTAGGTTCATTGGCCCATATGAAGTCATTGAACGTGTGGGTCCAGTGGCCTATAGGCTAGCTTTATCACCAGAGCTGGACAAGATCCATAATGTGTTCCACGTATCTATGTTAAGAAGATACTGCTCAGATCCTTCACATGTCATCTCCATGGAAGAAATTGAAGTACAACCGGATTTGACATATGAAGAAGAACCCATACGGATCCTTGCTCGGGAAGTGAAACAGTTGAGGAATAAGCAGATTCCACTGGTGAAAGTGCTTTAGAGGCACCACAACACCGAAGAGGCAACTTGGGAAAGTGAAGAGACGATGAGGCAACAGTTCCCTCAACTGTTTGCATCAGGTAAATTTCGAGGACGAATTTTAAATTAGAGGAGAAGAGTTGTAACACCCTCCTGGTAGTAACTCTGTACATTCTATTGTTCCAGTGACCAGTGTCGGTCCAGACAGCTAGACCGTCCGGAAAAAATATTTAAACTAAAGTGAGGAACTAAAACTAACTCAAATATTAATAAGAAAAATTTAGCAAAAATTTTAGAAATAAAATACAACCAAGTTAAATGAGTCGGTGCCCTAGCGATGGGTAACCCAGTGGGAAGTTACGGTTTTCGCAACTAGGAGACCTAGACCTAGGGAAAAATTCATAAAATAATTTTTGGGACTCCAGAGAAGGGTCATTGAGGTTTCTATGGCATTAGAATGCCAAGAAATACTTAGGAAATTTTTTCAATCGGTACAGACAATTTTGACCCGTTAAGCCAAACGGAGGGCATTTTGGTCATTTCGTCTTCAGAGATGATTTTTGGCCGACTTGTCCAGTTAAGTAAATAATTATTATGATCTAAAATATGAATAAATATTGCTAAAAATTAAATTAAAAATGAATAGAAAAGAAAGAAAAAGAAAATGACTTAAATCCCTAATTATGACATCACTATGATGTCATTTAAATGCCCTCCACTAATCACCATTCAACAACACAACTAAAATTCTTTAAAAAGGGAAAAATGACAAATTAAGAAACCAATTTCTGGTTTCTTCTTCTTCATCTAGCCGTGACCCTCTCTTCCATCTCCCTCCATAAAAAATTTCTTTCATCACTTCCATTTCCCATGAATTCTCACTACTAAACCCTAGACATCTTTCATTAAAACTTGTCTATACCTCTTGGGAAAGTGTTTGGCAGGATAGAAAAAGAAAGAAAGTGAAGTTCAAGCTTGGGAAAATTCTGCTCAAAAAGGTTAGTGCTTATTTATGCATATATCTCTCTTATTCCATGTTAGGGACTTAAAATGAGTATGAAAGTGTAAATTAAATGAAATAAAACTTATGTGTATGTACACCATGGAATTCGGCAGCCCTAGGGAAGGGATAAGGTTGATTGTTTTGATGGGCTTAGAGTGGACTAGAGATGAAGTTTAAAGTATATATATATGGATAATGAATTAGTGTGTTTAACTAAGGTATGTTGTGTGAATTTGAAATGGGGAATTAGGGTTTTGGAGAGAAACTTGGACTTTGCTTATGTAATGGTGAATGAACATTCTAATGGTCAATTAGTGACCATTTGAGGTAAGTTGACCATAATTTGGAGTGAATTATAGCATGACAAACTGATTTGGTATGCTACCTAGTGAGAGTAGCAGGTGTGGCTGTGAGTCCAGCCTATTTGGACAGCCATAACTTTGGCTGTGTAGGTTCAATTGGTGTTTGGCCAATTGGACATGAAACTAGACACATAATGGCACAACTTTGGTTAAGAAACCATGCCCATAAGACCAAACAAAGTGGACCAAAAACTTGCCCCAATCCGGTGTCCAAGCAACTGATTCAGAATGACCAAATGAACAGTGATTGTTCATTTGGCCATAACTCAGTGTAGAATGGCCCAATTGACCTGAAATTTTTCCAAAAAATAAGCTGAGATATAGACGAACAACTTTCATGAAGGAACCTACCCCAAATTATGACCAGAACCTATTCAACAAGAGAGTGGAAATTACTGTTTACTGCACTGTAGATATGGTTAGTTCTGAAATTTTTCAATCCCGCCAATTGTGGTTTTTGGACCATAACTTGAGTTACAAAACTCCAAATGGAGTGATTCAAAAAAAGAAATTCATCTAGACAAAATAAGGAACAACTTTCATGTTTATCATTTTCCCAAATTCCTACGGCAACAGCAACTAATGGAACAACTAATGTTTATCATTGGCCTTGTGCCTGATGTCATTACAGCTTATTAGCTGTTCTGTTGCACACCGGGAGATACATATGTGACCGATGGTGTGACGGCCCGAGGTATTTGATACCCAGTGCCAGTTTACCCGTTTATCCAGTCCAGTCGTCCAGTATAGGTTACTTGGGCAACCAAAAATGAAAGTGGATAAATTTTACAAAATAATGAATATAACAAGTACAAAATGAGTAAGATTACAAATACTCATTGAAAATTTATTTGCAATAAGACATCGATACATTCACTGCATATTTATTTTATGTTATTTCTTTTTATTTTATTATTGGCACCACTAAGCATTATTGCTTAGCGCGTTGCTTTTGCCACGCGTAGGTTCTGGAGATACTGACCGAGAGCCCAGTAGACCACAGACTGGGTGAGATCTCCTGCAACTCTGCATAGTGTCCGTGTCACCTCACCATCCTCAGTGCATTGGTAGGATACTAGGTTTCATTTTGATATTTTCTAACTATCTTTTATTTTCTATTGTGTAAATGAGACGTATATAATGTATTTTGATGTTAATGTAAATAGTGAAAATTGTGGTTATGAATGGAAAATTTGAGTATTTATTTATTTCTTATACATATGAGTACCATGAGAAATGAATGATTGAGAAATGTCGTTGAAAAATATTGAGTTTTTGATGATTATTGGAGTTGAGAATGACTGGATATGATTATTGGAAGTGTTTTTCACAGGTTCCGAAGAACTGTTTTCTCCATTTTTAGCAAAGATCACGGATTTTCTGTAAAATTTTCGAAACCTCAAGTAAATTATAATTTCAATAAATAACTTAAATGAATTATATTTCACAAGTTATATTCAAAACTATGATAAAAATTAATTAAGGAAGAATAAAAATAATTAAGATAAAATGGAGTGTTCCGGTACACCGTGTGACATAGCTTACTCGGATATACTGTAGACGGGTAAGGGGTGTCACAGTCGTGCTCTGTTTGGAACTCTTCCAACTGATTGCACCTCCATTACAAATGAACACATATCCAGAGGTAGACTTTCTATCGTCGATATCTGATTGGAAATCAGAATCAGTATAACCATCTAATTACAAGTCTCTACCTCCATAGATCAAGAATAAATCCTTAGTTCTTCTCAAGTACTTAAGGATATTCTTGACAGCTATACAGTGTTCCAAACCTGGATTGGATTAATACTTGCTAGTTAAACTAACAGCATATGCGATATCCGGCCTAGTACACAACATTGCATACATTAAACTTCTAATAGCCGAAGCATATGGAATCCTGGCCATCTTATCTCTTTCTTCAGGTGTCTTTGGAGACATCTCTATAGAAAGGTGGATACCATGTCTCACTGGTAACAATCCTCTCTTGGAATCAAGCATGTTAAACCTCTTTAACACCTTTTCCAAGTATAGACTTTGGGATAAACCAATTATTCTTTTTGCTCTATCTCTATAGATGTGAATCCCAAGAATATAAGTTGCCTCCCCTAAGTTTTTCATGGAGAATGTATTTGACAACCATACCTTTACAGTTGTCAACATGCCTGTGTCATTACCCATCAACAGTATGTCATCCACATATAAGACAAGGAAAGTGATAGCACTGTCACTAACCTTCTTATATACACATGGCTCATCCTCATTTTTGATAAAACCAAAGGATTTAATGGCTTCATCAAAACGGATGTTCCAACTCCTCGAAGCTTGTTTCAACCCATTTTGAAGAGTCTATATCTGATATAGCTTCTTCATAGGTAAGTGGATCATCTCTATGAACTACTTCTTTATGAGTAGACAACTCTTATTCTTCTTCATGAAGAAAACCATATCTCACTGGTGGGTGAGATACCCTGGTTGTTCTACGAGGAACAGCTGCAGATATTTCATCAACGGGTGTAGGTTGACTAGATGGATCTATATCCATCTGATCTGTTGATTGGTCAGAATTCTCCAATTCTAACTCTATTTGCCTTCCTTTGCCTTCTTCTTGAACAAATCGTTGTTCAAGAAATGTGGCATCTCTACTTATCACAACCTTTTATGAAGTAGGCAAATAAAATAATATCTAAAACTATCTTTTAGATATCCAACAAATCGACCCTTTTCTAATCTAGTTTCCAATTTATCAGTGTTAAGCTTTTTGATATAAGCTAGACAACCCCAAATCTTAACATGCTTAAGACTTGGTTTTCTTCCATGCCATATGTCATAACGTGTGGAAGAAACTGATTTTGATGGAATCCTATTCAGAATATACAAAGCTGATTCTAGTGCAAATCCCCAAAAAAAATATTGGCATATCAGTATAGCTCATCATACTATGTACCATATCCAATAGGGTACGATTTCTCCTTTCAGATACACCATTCAGCTGTGGCGTTCCTAGAGGAGTCAGCTAGGAAACAATGTCGTGCTTTCTCAAGTATTCATCAAATTTTGGTACTCAAATATTCACCTCTACGATCTGATCGAAGAGCTTTAATACTCTTTCCTGTTTGATTTTCTACTTCATATTTAAATTCTTTAAACTTTTCAAAGGATTCAAGTTTGTATTTCATCAAATACAAATACCCAAACCTTGATCTATCATCAGTAAAAGTAATAAAGTAATGAAAACCGCCTCTAACCATTTCCTTAAATGGACCACATACATCACTATGTATTAACTCCAAAATATTTTCAGCCTTTAGTCCTTGTCCAATAAAGGGTGATCTAGTCATTTTTCCCTGAAGGGAAGATTCACAAGTTGGAGTAGGCTCAGAGCCCAATGAGGATAGAATCCCCATTTTCTCTAATTTTGCAATCCTATCTTTTGCAACATGACATAACCTTAAGTGCCAAATATATTTTGAACTTGAGTTGGTTTTCACCATGGCATTGCATTCATTTAGATCACTTGCATTCATTTTGTGTTTGTCATTATTATCCAAAATAATAAAGACCATCATTCATATAACCCGAACCAACATATTTATTTCCAAAATAAATATTGCAAACATCATCTGTGAACTGAAATTCATAGCCATTTCTAGTCAAACTAGATATAGAAATGATGTTCTTAAAAGCATCAGGTACATAAAAAATATTATCCAAATACAAAATATGTCCAAACATGTAAAAAGATTTAGATTCTATGGCTAAAGCTTCAACAGTTGAGCCATTGCCAATCCGGACTCTAACATCTTGAAAACGTAAGCTGCTACTATATGCTAGTTCCTACATGTCATTAGAAATGTGAGAACTAGCACCAGTATCTAAAACCCAAGCTATAGATGAACTATGAGTATCATCAGAATCTAAATAACAAGATGTGGACATACCTTCTGAAGGTCTATCCTTCTTGTCCTTCAGAGAAGCAAGATACTCTGGGCAGTTCCTTTTCCAGTACCCATCCATTTGGCAGTGGAAACACTTTCCATTGCTTTCATCAGCTTTAGTCTTCCCTTTCTGTTTAGCTATTTTCTTAGAAGAACTAGGAATTTGGGGTTTATTTTTCTTATTGCCTTTCTTTTTGTTGGACTTTCCAGTAAAAGAAGATACAATCAAAGCAACCTCTGTTCCTTTATTGCCCAGCATATTCTTTTGGGCAATAACCAACATGTTGAGTAAACCAGCTATGGTGCATTCCTGTTTAGTTATATGGAAATTTGTCACAAAATTCCCAAAAAACTTAGGAAGGGACTGAAGGATCAAATGCGTCAGTAGTTGCAAATCCATGTTAAAGTTAAGATGTTCTAATTGCTCAATCAACCGAATCATCTTGTGGACATGATTCCCAACATTCTGTCCCTCAGACATTCTCATACGGAACAGCTGCTTAGATATCTCATACCTAGCATTCCTGCTGTGCTCACCATACAACTCTTGTAGGTGAAGGAGGATCTCACTCGCATTCTGCATGTTATCATGTTGCTTCTGTAATTCATTACTCATGGAAGCAAGCATGTAACACTTAGCTCTCATATCATGCTCCTTCCACTTGTTCAAAGTTTCATGTTCCTCTTGTGTGGTCTCTGGAGGTAAGGGACCAGGAACATTTGAGTCTAGAACATATCCTATATGTTTAAGGTTCAGGACAAGTTTCAAATTTCTTACCCAATCATAGAGATTAGGTCCTGTCAACCTATTGCGATCAAGTATTCTTGCAATAATATATGGTGGTGGTTGTTCTGTGCTTATTATTATCAAAAAATTAATTGTAGAATATAACCAGATTAATTAGTAAATGTATCATGTAACTAACCAAAATGATTATGGTCTTTTAATCAAATTGGTCCTCCCACTAACTTAGCGAATCCTACACTTTCAAAGTAGAAAACAAAAATCCTAGTTGGATGGATTTCTAGTAGGTGATTGAATTCTTATAATTCTATTGATCATCCTCAGGTACATCCGTTATTGGAATTACAATAAAATATAAGTGAGCAACTCCTTGCCCATCACATCTCATGTGAGGTTTAATCCTTTAACTAGCCCCTAATGCTCAAAATCTTAGGTACATCCATTATTGACTTATCTCGCATTAGTTAAATTGATCCCATTGAGCCAGTAATTATGCAAATAATTTTAATGTCCTCAGGTACATCCAATATTGGCCACCAAACCATTTACATATTTACAACATCTTATGCTTAACAATTATTCTTAAAAAAATCTGTGACACCCCTTACCCGTCTAAAGTGTAGTCGAGCAAGTTATGCCACTCAGTGTGCCGGAGCACCAATTTATGTTTCTATTTACAATTTATCCCTTTTTAATTCATTTATTTTCAATTTTTGATAAATTTGAATTTTTTCGCAAATTTTATAGAAAATCTGACAGAGTGCTAGCTGTAAATTGGAAAAACAGTTCTTCTGAACCTGTTTAAAAACACTTCCAATATAATTTCCAAATCCAAACTCCATTATACACATTTCAAGTCAATCTCAAATCACAATACTATTTTTAAAACTTTTCTGTTCACTTCATCACTTGAAGCATATTCATAAATATTTCTCAACATTTCATTTATCAACATACATTACGCAGAAAATTTCAATAATATGAAATTTTATTTATTTACATTAATACATAATTACAAGAGTTTATAGTTACAATCCAAACTAATACAAAATGCCAAAATACAAAATGCTCCCAAAATCCTATGTCCTACCATATGCACTGTAGATGTGAGGTGACTCGGGACTCTGGATGCAAATTTGAAGGCTCACCCGGTCTGATGTCTGCTAGGCTTACCAGCTAGGTCTCCAGTACCTGTGCGTGGCAAAAGCGACGCGCTAAGCAATTCTGTTTAGTGGTGATAATATAAAGTAAAATAAAATAAAATGAAATAAAATAAAATGAATATACAGAATGTGTGTTTACATTTTTGGTAGACTTAATTTCTAATATCATTTGCAGTATTATTCAATTAAAATTTAGTAAGATTTATTGTCATTGCCCGAGTAACCCATACTAGTCGACTGGACTGGATAAACGGGTAAACTGGCACTGGGTACTAAGTACCTCGGACCATCACACCATCAGTCACATTGTGTCTCCCGGTGTGCAACAGAATAGCTAATAATCTGTAATAATTGTCAGGGTTAAAACCCAAGTATATCAACTCAAATAACATAACCAAAGGCTATTATGTCACAGAATGGCATGGAAAGCCATGAAACACAGAATGGTATGAAGCCATATGCAGTACTGCTAACAGGACCCTATTGGCATGCCAAGCTATCCAAACCAATCTTGTTAGGTATACTAGGGCATTTTACACTTTTAAGTTTCACAATTTTTGAAATTTAAGTTTTAGTGTTACTATTCCATTCATTGGTCAACAAAAATATTGACTTTTCCATAGGCAATAGGTACATTGGTTCTAATATTATCAACATACCACATTTTGCATTCAAAATTTGTTGGTATTGGTTGCTAATACCATTTCTTAGCTTAATGTTAGTTGGGCAGAATTTTCAGTTTTTATGCTTTGTCTTTACTGTTCAATTTGTTAATTTTGCAGTGGGAATTTGGCAAACTGATCAACATGAAAGTTGTTCCTTATTTTGTCTAGTTGCATTTCTTTTTTCGAATCACTCCATTTGGAGTTTTTTAGCTCAAGTTATGGTCTAAAAACCACAACTGGCCGGATTGAAATTTTGTCCAGAATTTCTAGACTGACCATATCTATAGTGTAATGAATAGTGACTGCAACTCACCTTTTGAATATGTTCTGGTCATAATTTGGGTTAGGTTTCTTCATGAAAGTTGTTGGTCTATATCTCAGCTTATTTCTGGTAAAATTTCAGGTCAATTGGACCTTTCTACACTAATTAATGGCCAAATGACCAAACATTATTCATTTGGTCATTTTGCCCAGGCAGACTGCAGGTCACTCGGATTAGGGCAAGCTTTTGGTCTACTTGGTTTGGTTTTATGGGCATGGTTTCTTCACCAAAGTTATGCCATTATGTGTCTAGTTTCATGTCCAATTGGCGTTGCACCAATTGAACCTTTACAATTCAAGTTATGGCTGCTCAAACCTGCTGGACTCATGTCCAATTCTGCAGGTCACCAAGGGCAGCCACGCCAAACCCAAATCCCATCACTCAACACACTTCATTTTTTATTTAAACAGAACTAAATGGTCACTAATTGACCATTAATACCTATTTTCATCATCATATGGTCAAAGTCCCATTTCTCTACCCCAAACCCTAACTCAACATTTCAAACCATGCATTAAGATTGCATTTCATCAATCCACATAAAAGAGACATATTGTGGGCAGCCATACTACCCTTTTAACTTCATTAAAATCATCACCATCTTGCCTAACCAAGGCTGCCAAAACTTAGGGTTTACATACAAATGGTATTCCATCAATTTCCTTATCATTTGCACTCATTCATAATTATTAAACATGAATTTAAAGTGAAATTTAAGTTCAAGTCACTAACCTCTATGGAGTGAGATTTTTCCCACTTGCTAAAACTCTTGTTTTCCTCTTATTTTTGCTCCCAAAATACTCACCAAGTTGCAAGAATACTTTTTTTTGTTGACAATTAAGGTTTTTGGTGGAAGAAAGCTAGGGAAAATCAAACTTGAAAAAGCTTATTCATGGTGGCCATGGTGGGAGTGTGACGGCAAGAAGAAAGGAGAAGGAAGAGGTTCTGATTTTTTTTTTTTCATTTTCAGTTCATTTAGCCTCTTTTATATAAAGTTATGCCATGTGTCAAGATTGGATTGGTTGGAAGATTTTTAATGACATCATTGTGATGTCATAAGTCCATTTTCCTTCATTTACTCTTCATTTCTTGTGTATTTAATTGAAATTAAATTTTTAACAATATTTATTCATATTTTATGTTATATAAATTATTTATTTAGCTGGACAAGTCAGCCAAAAATTATCTCTGAAGACAAAATGACCAAAATGCCCTCCGTTTGGCTTAACGGGCCAAAATTGTCTGTACCGATTGAAAAATTTTTCTAAGTATTTTCTTGGCATTCTAATGCCATAAGAACCTCAATGACGATTCTCTGGAGTCCTAAAAATTATTTTATATTTTTTCCCCCGGTCTAGGGCTCTTAGTTGTGAGAACTGCAACTTCTCACTAGGTTACCCATCGCTAGGGCACCGGCTCATTTAACTTGGTTGTATTTTATTCCTAAAATTTTTCCTAAATTTTTCTTATTAATATTTGAGTTAATTATGGTTCCTCACTTTAGTTTAAATATTTTTCCAGATATTCTAGCTATTCGGACCAACACTGGCCACCGGAACAGTAGACTGTACAGATTAGCTAAAGTGAGGATGTTACAACTCTTCCCCTCAAATAAAAATTTCGTCCTCGAAATTTACCTGATGCAAATAGTTGAGGGAACTGTTGCCTCATCGTCTCTTCACTTTCCCAAGTTGCCTCTTCAGTGTTGTGGTGCCTCCAAAGCACTTTCACTAGTGGAATTTGTTTATATATCAGTTCCTTCACTTCCCGAGCTAGGATCTGTATAGGTTCTTCTGTATATGTCAAGTCTGGTTGGATTTCAATCTCTTCCATGGAAATGACATGTGAAGGGTCTGAGCATTATCTTCTCAACATAGAAACATGGAATACATTGTGTATTTTATCCAGTTGTGGTGGTAAAGCTAGGCGATAGGCCACTGGTCCCACACGTTCAATGACTTCATGTGGGCCAATGAACCTAGGGCTTAACTTACCATTTCTCCCAAACCTCAGTACTTTCTTCCACGGTGAGACTTTGAGAAACACTTTATCACCAACTGCATACTCTATCTCTTTTCTCTTCAAGTCGGCATATGATTTTTGTCTATCTGAGGCAACCTTCAAGTTAGCTTTGATTATCTTCACTTTCTCCTCAGTCTGTTTCATCAGGTCTAGTCCTACCAGCTTATCTTCGCCCAATTCAGTCCAACACACTAGGGTTCTACATTTCCTCCCATACAGTGCTTCATACAGAGCCATTTGAATGCTGGCTTGGTAACTATTGTTATATGCGAATTCTGCCAGTGGGAGGTATCTATCCCAACTCCCCTCAAACTCAATGACACAACTCCTTAGCATATCCTCCAGGATCTATCACATAATTCACATTGTTACTATCATTTCAATTTATTAATTGTGAAAATTTAATTAGTTCTTAGATTTACCTGGATTACTCGTTCTGACTGTCCATCCGTCTGAGGATGAAAAGCCGTGCTAAAACGGAGATGTGTGCCCAAGGCTTCTTGCAACTTTTTCCAGAATCTCGATGTAAACCTTGGTTCTCAGTCAGATATGATGGAAAGTGGGATTCCATGCAGTCTAACTATCTCACTGATATACAATTCTGCTAACTTCTCCAGTGAGTAGTCAGTCCAAACTAGCAGAAAATGTGCTGACTTCGTCAATCTATCCACTATCACCCACACTGCATCATGCTTCTTTTGGGTGAGAGGTAGACCACTAACAAAATCCATAGTGACCCAGTTCCATTTTCATTCAGGTATGCTTATAGGCTGTAGCAATCCTGATGGAACTTGATCTTCTGCTTTAACTTGCTGACATGTCAAACACTTAGTCACATAGTCAGCTATATCCTTCTTCATATCAGGCCACCAATAATGAGGTTTCAAATCATTATACATTTTTGTGCTTCCCGAGTGCATAGCATAAACACTAGTGTGTGCTTCTTTCAGAATACTAGTCTTCAATTCCCATCATCTGGTACACACACTCTTCCTCTGTAGTACAGACACCCATCTGCTTTCACCTCATATGCAGTTTCCTTTCCCTCAGGAATTTTACCCACAATGGCCATTAGTTTTTCATCTGCCCTCTGCCCATCTTGTATCTGCTGTAGCAGGGTTGGCCTCACTTGCAACTCAGCCAAAATAGCTCCATCTTCAGCTAAGGATAGACAGGCATTGAGTGATCTTAAAGCTGTGATGGACTTCCTACTCAAAGCATCAGCAACTACATTTGCCTTCCCAGGATGATAATCTATCACACAATCATAGTCTTTTAGGAACTCAATCCATCGCCTCTGTCTAAGATTGAGCTCCTTCTGGGTTGGCAAATATTTTAGACTCTTATGGTCCGTATAGATGTAGCATTTTTCACCATATAAATAATGCCTCCATATCTTCAGTGCGAAGATAATTGCTGCTAACTCCAAGTTATGAGTAGGGTAGTTCTATTCATGTGGCCTTAACTGCCTGGAAGCATAAGCGACCACTTTCCCCTCTTGCGTCAATACACACCCTAGGCCATTATGTGAGGCATCACTGTAGACCACAAAGTCTTTTCCCGACACTGGCTGTGTTAACACTGGTGCTTCTGTCAATATAGCCTTTAGCCTCTCAAAACTGGCTTGGCACTTGTTTTTCCAGCCAAATTTCACATTCTTGTGCAACAACTTGGTCATTGGAGCAGCTATTGTCACACCCTACCCCTCTGTAAGGCATAACATGATCCCGTAGTATACCTAAAGAATTACCAACTTCATTTACTGATAATCCTTTAAATACACTACAAGGGATTTTAAAACTTTTCTTACTTCTTTAACAGTGGTGAGCACTATTTACAGGTGTTAAAATTTTTTTTGAACTTAAGTGAAAGAACTAACACATTTGAATTATTAGGAATTTCTGTAAAAATTTTGGCAAAGTACCATCTGTGTTTTGGATAAAATAGTTCTTCAAAAACCTGTAAAAAGCACTTCAATATTTTTCTCAATCTCAAACTCCAACATAATTCAACACAATACGTTTTTCAACTCAAATCCACAATAATTTTTCAAAGACTGAGATTAAAGAAATACAGTACAAATTTGTACAAGTCAAAATAATTCACAATTTACTTTACAACTTCAATGTACAACTTTAATTTACAACTGCTCAAAACAAAAAACAATATATACATATAGTGAACATACATTACAGTACAAAATGCAAATGTGGTATGCTCAATATACCCGATGATCTCTCGCTGAATGCACTAGCAGCCTAGTCTGCTGCCCTATCCGTCTGTCTACTTGCGACAGCAATAAAAAGCTATCGCTGAGACAATGTCTCAGTGGTGCACAACATTAACCAAATACAACTTTAAATCACAATTCATAAATCATATAAATGATGGATACGCAAAACCATAATTAAATTCAAGACAATGAATGTCATAAGGAATTTAACACAATATTACAATAAATCTCAATAATCAAAACGTAGTTAAATTCAAAAGACAGTGAATGTCAATAAGAATTTAAACTCCATTTCACAAATTATCAAAGCTCATAATAACACAATTTAGTCAAATAATTTAAGAATACAGTGTTGCCAAATCATACACAACTTAAGCCATGACACAATATTCCGATCAATGCCGCGTTGTATACCACGAGAAAGCAATCACAACCCCACTAATCGAAATCAATGAGGAAGGAAGCTAGCTATATAATGAGTACTCATCCGATCACCTCAACCAGAGAGGGAGAAAAATAAACGATCACAACCCTATAAATGGAGAAGAAAAATAAACGATCACAACCCCATAAATGGAAAAGGATTGATGTGATACTGTCATGCTAAGTGTGAACACAAAATCAATTCCAAACATTTTATTCAAATGATTCGTAAGAATTCAATAAATTTCCAAAGTCAAAATTTCATTCGCAAAATGGCAACACAATTCATAATTAACTTCAATTTTCACAAATCACACTAAATAAATTTTTCCACTGTTTCAAACCATTTACAATGCTTTTCAAGCAATAAGTATCCATTCAAACACATTTCCATAATTGAAAACAATAATATACAAATAGTCATAATTTATTTCAAATGAAAAATTCAAAAGAAATAACTGTTGTGCACAAACCTTTGATAACTGTCTCCTGGCCTTGACTCTGTGTTTCCTTCCCTTTCCCTGAGTCTTTGCTAACTGAGAAACACAATTTGAGGTGTGTCAGTACTCATTTAAACTGTCTCTAACGATAATGCTTGATAATTAGTTCACTGAATTCTATTATTTGCTTAGTCAACCTAATATGTCGACCATCGATGCATTCTAGGTAAATTAGGTTTTAATGTTACTAATATGTCACATTCAATAGTCTTTTAGGGTTGGTACATGTTACCAAACTCATTTCCATGTATCTTGCATTTTCTTACAATTTGCTGAATTCCGAGATACTAGTTTGACCTAATCGGACGACCTAGCTCCCTTGGTTTTCGGGTTTCGATCAAAATTACAAACTTGTAGACCTATGTCTTATTGCACGCGGGGCAAAGTTTCAGGTCATTCTGAGTTATGTTGACCAAGTTACGGTCATTTTACTATTGCTGGTCAAAGTGCATCAAAATTGGTCACTTTAGGTCATTTTAGGTCAATTTTGGCTCGGCCAGTTTTTGGACCCGAACTTGTGCAAGCTGTTTGACTTGCTTATGATCATTTCTGGGCTTTGGTGTCTTCATAAGACTTGTATATATAGGTCTTAACTATTCATGGTCAAAATTTCAGGTCAATTGGACCTGTTTTGAGTGAGTTATGGCCTAAACACTAACTGCTTCCCAAATGGTCAATTTTCAGGCCTTAATTGCACTAATCCGGATTTGGTCATTTTTCAAGTTACCTTACAAGCAGAATTTTGGCAAGCTTCCATCATGAAATTTGGCACATTTTGTGCCTAGTTTCACCTCCAATTGGTCTCATACCAATTGGAGCCACACACTTAAGGTTCTAAGCCCAAAACACAAACTGCCCTATTGTATTTTGTTCATACTCATCAAAGGTCACCTTTAACACTTACCAAACTTCACATTCATGCCCATTCTGGTTTGTACCATAACCTAAACATATTTTACCACATATTGTTGATCATTTTGGCAGCTTATAATCACATTCAACATACACCATAAAGTGCAGAATTTGTCAAACTCAATTAGAAAAATTTAACCACCTATTCATGCTCATTTACATGTCCAACCTCATACCATCACACATATACCCAAGCTGCCATAACCACCATCACAATTCAACATTATTATACCATAATCCAAACATAAAATAACATCCTTATGGTTCACCAAACCAGGCTGCCGATTCATGCATTTACATTCCATTAATTCCCAAGCTTCAAATTTCAAATACACATTCACATATACTAAGTATACAACACCCAAATTAAATCCTACACACATAAACATTTAATCAACCTTTTAATCCACCATTTACAAGAAAGAATTAACTGTCCTCAATGAGTTTCCATGGCTGCCAAAAATACACCTCTCCCTTTAAACATCAAACCTCAAAAATCTTTCCATAATTCAACTACCCATAACATCCACACAAACTTTAATGAAGCAAGCATAAAAAATACATACTTACTACTTTTGAAATTCTTCAAAACCTCACCAAAACTTAAATTTCTTGCTGGCTATCTACTACCCAAGTTGTATAGAACAACTTTAGTGAAGGACTCTTGAAGAAACTAGGGCTTGATCATGGAGGATTGGAGCTTCAAGCATGAATGGCCATGGAGTTTTCTTTGGGATGCATTCAGCTGGTTCAGTTGCTGGAGGTTGAAGGTGATGTTCATCTGTCCAAAGTGTCTTTTATAGGTGGTCCAAGCTGCCTTAGTGGAGCACTTAACTTATTTTAATGTTTAATTATTCAAACTTTCTCAATTTTTATTTTTATGCCCTAAACTTCCATCATTTATACTATGTACCACAATTTTAATTTTCATGACATTTTACAAATGTAATATCATGTATTTTTATTGGACATTTAGGTCAAAAGACAACTCGGGATGTCAAATGACCACAATGCCCCTATTTGGGTTGCATTCCCGATTTTTCGGAAACACCGGGTTTTGTCCGTTTTTCGATTTCTCACTTTTCTTTGTACTAATTAATTAATTTTTCTTTGATATTTCTAATGATATTTATACTTCAATAGGTGTCTCTTTAAGTCTTAGAAAATATTTTCTAGGGTTCCCCACGGTCCAGGGCTAGTCAACAGTCCATGCTGTGACTTCCCGGTGCGGTCACCCATCGTTAGGGTTCTCGGCTCGCTCAACTTGGTTACATTTCTTTGCTATTATTTTTCCTTTGTTTTTCTTGTATTTTATTTTCTTGTATTTTATTTTCTTGTATTTTATTATTTTATGTCTCCTCACTTATATCGAAGTGTAGTTCTAGGCATCCCAGCTGTCCGGACAACACTGGTCACCAGAACAATAGAACGCACAACCGAACATAGGGGTGTTATAATTCCCCCCCCCCCCCCCCTTAAAATAAATTTCGTCTCTAAATTTTACCTGGCATTAGTCTCTCAACAGCTGTGGGTGTTGTCTCCTCTTATCCTCTTCACGTTCCCAAGTAGCTTCCTGGCCTGAATGATGGTTCCACAGCACTTTAACCAGGTGTATCTGTTTGTTCCTCAACTGCTTCACATCATAAGCCAGAATTTCTATAGGTTCTTCCTCATAGGAGAGGTCTGGATTTACCTCAATCTCTTCAACTGATAGTACATGAGATGGGTCTGATATGTACCTCCTTAACATGGACACATGGAAAACATTGTGTATCCTTACTAACTCTGGAGGTAATGCCAATCGATATGCCAAAGGACCCACTCTTTCCAGAACCTCATATAGTCCAATGAAATGAGGACTTGGTTTCCCCTTTCTGCCAAATCTCATAATCCTCTTCCAAGGAGAAACTTTAAGGAATACCTTATCACCTACTGCATATTCAATATCTCTTTTCTTCAGATCAACATAGGACTTCTGACGGTCTGATGCAGCCTTGAGTCTATTTCTGATCAATCTGATCTTTTCCCCTATCTGCTGAACAATTTCTGGCCCAATCATCTTCCTTTCACCTACTTCATCCCAATATAAGGGAGTTCTGCACTTTCTGCCATACAAAGCTTCATATGGAGGTATCCCAATGCTTGATTGATAGCTATTGTTATAAGCAAACTCAATCAAAGGCAAGTGTGCATCCCAACTACCTTCAAACTCAATCACACAAGCTCGTAGCATATCCTCCAATATCTGAATTACCCTTTCAGACTGGCTATCTGTCTGTGGCTGGAATGCTGTGCTGAAGTTCAATCTAGTTCCTAGGGCTCTCTGAAGACTACCCCAGAATCTAGAAGTGAACCTAGGATCACTGTCAGACACAATTGATACTGGCACTTGATGCAATTTTACAATCTCATATATGTACAATCTAGCCAATCTTTCTAGGCTATAGTCCATTCGAACTGGCAAAAAGTGAGCAGACTTGGTCAATCTATCAACTATAACCCATACTGCATTATGACTATTCTATGTTCTTGGAAGTCCTGTAACAAAATGCATATTTATTCATTCCCATTTCCACTCTGGTATTGGCAAAGGATGTAACAAACCAGTTGGAACTTGATGTTCTGCCTTTACTTGCTGACAAGTTAGGCATTTGGAAACAAATTCAGCTATATCTCTCTTCATACCCATCCACCAGTAATGCTCTTTCAACCCTCTATACATTTTAGTTCCACCAGGGTACATAGAACAAGGAGACTCATGTGCTTCCTTCATAATGATCTGTCTCAATTCAGCATCATTAGGAATGCACATTCTGCCCTGATGTAGCAATAAACCATCATCTTTCATAGAAAATTTAGGTTTCTTGCCTTGTTGGACTTCTTTCAGTAGCTTCTGATATTTATCATCATTCTGAACAGCCATTCTGATCTGATCAATCAATACTGGCTGTACATGCCATGCAACTACTATCTGTCCCTCATCATCGATCTCTAAACTGGCATGCTGTGCTTTCAATTCATATACCATGGACAAAGGAGAAACTCTGAGACTTGCCATAGTCTTCCTCAAATTCGTAACATTTCTTTGTTATATCTGAACCAACTGTTCGAATTTTTTACGTCCATAACTCTTTTTATCTGTCAATATTTTATAACTTACTTCCTTTTGTACTGATTATAACCTTTCGATATTCTAACTTTTGAGTTTTAGATCCCTAAGTAGGATTTTCAAAATTATTTCTAATAATTAAATTATGTCCTGGCATAACTATACCAAAACAGATGTCGTTGGCAACTATTCTCATCTAGGTGTACTATCAGGTAGTACGTAGCTCTACACAATAATCTCAAGTCAGTACTGGAATCTGCAGCTTACAGTATAAACATCAAAAACATTGCATAGTTACAACGATACATCCCAATAGATCAAACTTTCCTATCTTTTATCCTTTTCGAATTCACTGATATCGAAAATTTATTCTGATTACAATATCCATTAACAATTACTAACAGTAACATTTTTTCCTTCATCTAGAACAATTCTATTACCGCATATTACTTTTACGTCCTCTTGCCTTACATTAAGTAGGCTTGCTGTTTAGCTTTATAATTTATGATGTGTTAGAAAATACTTTTCGCCGATAAACTCTTTCAAAACTAATTTCACTTATTATCACAATCCTTATCTTAAAGGACTAATCACTAATGCATCAAAATTTATTCCCCTATAAAGGAATAATAACAGAACATATAGTTCTAACACTAACATAAAAGTATGCAGGTTCCAGGTCAAACAATAGATAAACGAAGAGTGCCATCCTTCTTCTTAACAACAATACTGGTGCTCCCCAAGGTGACACACTAGGGCGGATGAAGCCCTTTTCAAGTAGTTCTTGCAACTGTACCTTCAACTTTGCTGGTGCCATTCTGTATGGTGTTATGGAGATTGGATCCACACCAGGCATAACATTAATTTTAAACTGCACTTCTCTTTCCGGAGGTAATCCTGGCAATTCATCAGGAAACACATCTGGAAAGTCATGTACTGTAGGGATGTCTTTCAATGCTGGACTCCCTACTTGGGTGTCTACCACATGTGCCAAGTATGCTTCACACCCCTTTCTGATCATTTTTTTGGCTAGTCTAGCCGAAATGATGTTTGATGGCAATAGCTGCCTCTCCCCGTGTATTACCACATCACTGTACTGAGGGAGACCAAAAGTGATTGTCTTCAGCCTACAGTCAATCATGGCATGATGCCTGGCTAACCAATCCATGCCCAAGATGATATCATAATCTCTGAACGGCATTTCAATGAAATCAGATAGAAAAGTGTGTCCTTGGATCACCAAATAACAATCCCTATACATTTTATTAACCCTAACCTCCTGTCCTAACGGATTTGGTACTAGCACCTCAAAGTCCATTTTTGTACATGGAACAGTAATGCAATTAATGATGCTAGCACTCATATAAGAATGGGTAGAACCCGGATCAAATAACACAAACACATCTTGACTAAAAGTTGAGAAGGTACCAGCCACAACATCAGATGTGTCGGCCTCTTCTCTCTGTCTCATTGCATAGATTCTGACTGGAGCACTATCTTGTTCTGAATGTTTCACTGTGCCTTGGCTGTCTGCTGGGCTACCTCTACCCCTGCCTCTACCTCTGCTGGGTGGTTGTGAACTTCTGGTGACAAGGCTCTGAACTGACCCTTCTGCAGTAGTAGGAGGTGGTCCAACTCTGCGACTACTGGTGCAGTCCTTGGCAAAGTTTCCTATGCCTCCGCAGTTATAACAGGCTCCTATGGCCTTGTAGCATACCCCACCATGATTTCTACCATAAGTTTTGCATTGGCAGGGAGGGTAGGAACTTCTAGTTGTTCGACGACTGGACTTTGGTGGTCTCTGTCTTGATGATCCACCTCTGTTATATCCCTGAGCTCGGGGCTCCTCATATTCTTTTCTCTTTCTCAAATTACTGCTTGAGCTCTGACCCATAGGTTTCTCCCTCTTCTCTATTTCATGTTGCCCTTATGGGGTTGGAGTGCAGATTGGGCTTGGTGTGATTATCAGCCATTTATTGGAAGAAAGTGGCCATTTGCTGGGCCATTTGTGCAGTAATTTGTACTGGTAAAACTGGTACAGTTGGGCCTTTGACACTTTGTAGAGCTGGGGCCTCAACTTGTACCTCAGCCTCTATCGGTTGATCGACTAAACGATCACTCTCTTCCATAGTCAATTCGAGGATCTTAGACCTCCTGAACAATTAACACAAGGAGATTTCCTCCCGTTAGTGCATATTTATAATGTAATGTACTGTATGTATCAAACAATGATATTAAGCAGTTGTACTATAAAGAAAGAATATTCAAATTACAGGTGAAAACAGAATTTAAAAACTTGCTCTGATACCACTAAAATATGTCACACCCTACCCCTCTGTAAGGCATAACATGATCCCGTAGTATACCTAAAGAATTACCAACTTCATCTACTGATAATCCATTAAATACACTACAAGGGATTTTAAAACTTTTCTTACTTCTTTTATAGTGGTGAGCACTATTTACAGGTGTTAAAATTTTTTTTGAACTTAAGTGAAAGAACTAACACATTTGAATTATTAGGAATTTCTGTAAAAATTTTGGCAGACTGCCATCTGCGTTTTGGATAGAACAGTTCTTCGAAAACCTGTAAAAAGCACTTCAATATTTTTCTCAATCTCAAACTCCAACATAATTCAACACAATACGTTTTTCAACTCAAATCCACAATAAATTTTCAAAGACTGAGATTAAAGAAATACAGTACAAATTTGTACAAGTCAAAATAATTCACAATTTACTTTATAACTTCAATGTACAATTTTAATTTACTACTGCTCAAAACCAAAAATAATATATACATATAGTGAACATACATTACAGTACAAAATGCAAATGTGGTATACTCAATATACCTGATGATCTCTCGCTGAATGCACTAGCAGCCTAGTCTGCTGCCCTATCCGTCTGTCTACCTGCAACAGTAATAAAAAGCTATCGCTGAGACAATGTCTCAGTGGTGCACAACATTAACCAAATACAACTTTAAATCACAATTCATAAATCATATAAATGATGGATACGCAAAACCATAATTAAATTCAAGACAATGAATGTCATAAGGAATTTAACACAATATTACAATAAATCTCAGTAATCAAAACGTAGTTAAATTCGAAAGACAGTGAATGTCAATAAGAATTTAAACTCCATTTCACAAATTATCAAAGCTCATAATAATACAATTTAGTCAAATAATTTAAGAATACAGTGTTGTCAAATCATACACAACTTAAGCCATGACATAATTTTTCGATCAATGCCGTGTTGTACACCACGACAAAGCAATCACAACCAATTATTCAACTTTTCCAAGTATAGACTTTGGGATAAACCAATTATTCTTTTCGCTCTATCTCTATAGATGCGAATCCCAAGAATGGGTTGCCTCCCCTAAGTCTTTCATGGAGAATGTATTTGACAACCATATCTTTATAGTCGTCAACATACCTGTGTAATTACCCATCAACAGTATGTCATCCACATATAAGACATGGAAAGTGATAGCACTGTCACTAACCTTCTTATATACACATGGCTCATTCTCATTTTTGATAAAACCAAAGGATTTAATGGCTTCATCAAAATAGATGTTCCAACTCCTCGAAGCTTGTTTCAACCCATAAATGGATCGCTTTAGCTTGCATACCTTGGAACCATTTTGGGATTCAAAACCCCTAGGTTGTTCCATGAAAATGTTTTCTTCAATGTATCCATTGAGAAAAGCTGTTTTGACATCCATCTGCCAAATCTCATAATCATGTATGCAACTATTGCTAATAAAATCCTAATTGATTTAAGCATGGCAACAGGCGAGAAAGTCTCCTCATAGTCGATTCCTTGCCTTTGGCGAAACCCTTTCGCTACTAGCCTTGCCTTATAGGTCTCTACCTTTCCATCAGAACCAATTTTCTTCTTAAAAACCCATTTGTTCCCTATAGGTACAATACCTTCAGGTGGGTCAACAAGATCCCAAACTTGATTCTTATACATGGAATCAATCTCGCATTTCATAGCATCAATCCATTTTGAAGAGTCTATATCTGATATAGCTTCTTCATACGTAAGTGGATCATCTCCATGATCTACTTCTTCATGAGTAGACAACTCTTGTTCTTCTTCATGAAGAAAACCATATCTCACGGTGGGTGAGATACCACAGTTGTTCTACGAGGAACAACTATAGATGTTTCATCAACGGGTATAGGTTGACTAGATGGATCTATATCCATCCGATGCATTGGTTGGTCGAAATCTCCAATTCTAACTCTATCCGCCTTTCCTTGCCTCCTTCTTGAACAAACCGTTGTTCAAGAAATATGGCATCTCTACTTATCACAACCTTTTGTGAAGTAGGCAAATAAAAATAATATCCAAAACTATCTTTTGGTTATCCACCAAATCGACCTTTTTCCGATCCGGTCTCCAATTTATCGTTGTTTAGCTTTACGATATAAGTTGGACAACCCCAAATCTTAACATGCTTAAGACTTGGTTTTCTTCCATGCCATATCTCATAAGGTGTGGAAGAAACTGATTTTGATGGAATCCTATTCGAATATACAAAGTGATTCTAATGAAAATCCCCAAAAGAAGATTGGCATATCAAGATAGCTCATCATACTACGTACCATATCCAATAGGGTACGATTTCTCCTTCGGATACACCATTCGGTTGTGGCATTCTGGAGGAGTCACCGAGAAACAATGCCATGCTCTCTCAAGTATTCATCAAATTCAAGACTCAAATATTCACCTCCACGATCCGATCGAAGAGTTTTAATACTTTTTGTTTGATTTTCTACTTGATTTAAATTCTTTAAACTTTTCAAAAGATTCATGTTTGTATTTCATCAAATACAAATACCCAAACCTTGATTTATCATCAGTAAAGGTAATAAAATAATGAAAACCCCCTCTAGCCATTTCTTTAAATGGACCACATACATCACTATGTATTAGCTCCAAAATATTTTCAGCTCTTAGCCCTTGTCCAACAAAGGGTGATCTAGTCATTTTGCCCTGAAGGCAAGATTCACAAGTTGGAGTAGGCTCAGAGCCCAATGAGGATAGAATCCCCATTTTCTCCAGTTTTGCAATCCTATCTTCTGCAACATGACATAACCTTAAGTGCCAAATATATTTTGAACTTGAGTTGGTTTTCACCATGGCATTGCATTCTTTTAGATCACTTGCATTCAATTTGTGTTTGTCATTATTATCCAAATAATAAAGACCATCATTCATATAACCCGAACCAACATATTTATTTCCAAAATAAATATTACAAACATCATCTGTGAACTGAAATTCATAGCCATTTCTAGTCAAACTAGATATAGAAATGATGTTCTTAAATGCATCAGGTACATATAAAATATTATCCAAACACAAAACATGTCCAAACATGTAAAAAGATTTAGATCCTATGGTTAAAGCTTCAACAGTTGAGCCATTGCCAATCCGGACTCTAATATATTGAGAACGCAAGTTGCTACTATTTGCTAGTTCATGCATATTATTAGAAATGTGAGAACTGGCACCAGTATCTAAAACCCAAGCTATAGATGAACTATGAGTATCATCAGAATCTAAATAACAAGATATGGACATACCTTCCGAAGGTGTATCCTTCTTGTCCTTCAGAGAAGCAAGATACTCGGGGCAATTCCTTTTCCAGTGCCCATCCTTTTGGCAGTGGAAACACTTTCCTTTGCCTCCATCAGCTTTAGTCTTCCTTTTCTGTTTAGCTATTTTCTTGGTAGGACCAGGAATCTGAGTGAATTCTTATAATTCTATTGATCATCCTCAGGTACATCCATTATTGGAATTACAATAAACTATAAGTGAGCAACTCCTTGCCCATCACATCTCATGTGAGGTTCAATCCTTTACCAAGCCCCTAATGCTTAAAATCTCAGGTACATCCATTATTGTCTTATCTTGCATTAGTTAAGTTGATCCCATTGAGCCAGTAATTATGCAAATAATTTTAATGTCCTCAGGTACATCCAATATTGGCCACCAAACCATTTACATATTTACAACATCTCATGCTTAACAATTATTCTTAAGAAAATCTCTTAAATTAATTGCATCTTATGCAACTATTTAAAATTTCTTAAAATAATTGCCCCAATGGAGGGCCTATGTTATAATTACTTTAATTATAGCATTTCCAACTTAATCATTTGTTTGGAAGATTTTATGGTCATTCTAATTACTATTAAGGTCTCACTTTGCACATTATCCAATTAGCATGCATATATCATATAATAGCATACATTCCCATACATCTCATGCATTCATGGATAAGCAAAAAATATGGTATGATCATGGACTTTCTAAGGGATTCAATTCTGAGCCACCAAGAATTGAATCAGGGCATTCCTAGGTGCATTTCATTCATTCATTCATTTTACAAGAGTTGCTTAAGGAGTACATAATCAACACTTGATCTTGAATTCCTCCCACTGGTCCCACCAATGCTCTTGACCTCCTTGAACTTCTTGCAATCCAATATTACATGGTAATCCTTGGCATACCAAGGCGAATTTACAAGAACTTAAATAAATGAAATTACAACTCAAAAATTATTACAAAATTAATAATACATGCCCAAAATAAATTAAAATAAATTAATTATTTTACAATCCCAAAGAAACATAAAAGAAATAAATCCAATCACATTGGTCTTTTATAGTCCATGATCATCCATCATGCATATCACTATTTAACAATTAAATAAAACAAACATACTTAAATTAAATTGAATATCTCATATTCAACTTAAAAATCCATATTTGAATATGATTCAAATAAATTTAAAAATTCAGATTTGAATCTCATTCAAACAAATTTAAAAATTCAGATTTGAATCACATTCAAACAACTTTAAAAATTCAGATTTGAATCATATTCAAACATTTTTTTAAAAAATCAGATTTGAATCACATTCAAACATTTTTTAAAAAATCAGATCTGAATTTTATTCAAACAATTTTAAAAAATCAGATTTAAATATGATTCAAACAACTTTAAAAATTCAGATTTGAATCACATTCAAACAACTTTTAAAATTCAGATTTGAATCACATTCAAACAATTTTTAAAATTCTGATTTGAATCATAATTTAATTGTGTGATTAAAATTACTAATTAAACACTTTAATTAGTCAAAGAATAGGCCTTAGATCATACAACAATTGCAGAATTAAAAGCCAAACCTTGAACCACCCATGGTAGCCAAACCATGCGCACCATTGATGGTGTTTTTTTTTTTTAAATATGCCGCCACCTTGCTTTGTAATCAGCAATGATCTTTTGATCTCATGATCAAACACACAATTAAATCATATAATCAACAATCTAAATGGCAAATATAGTGGCTCTGATACCAATTGTAGGAACGGAAGAGTGAAAAACACAAGTTTATACCATTGAATTCAAAAATTTTCACCTAGGGTCACATGCACCATGCAAGATTTATTTTTATCTATTTGATTTCAATGATAAACAACATATTAAAACTCTTTTAATATGTTTTTGGATCTGTATTTGCCATTTAAGATTTTTAAAATTAATCAGATTAATTTTAGAACACTAGATTAAATAAAGAACGATTACACTAACCTCTTAATGCACTGCAGCGTGTCTGCGCCTTTGAGGTTCGTCTTCAGGACACCAGATGTTGTCCCTCTAGCTTGTCCACACCAAGAACACCTATGGCAGCCCTTGAACAGCTTCTAAAGCTTTTTCTATTAATTAGAAATTCAAGTTCTGCCTTTTAAGAGATTAGAGATGTAAACAAGACACTAGAAACAATTTCTAGTGTTCTTAATTCAAGAGATTGATGGCTAATCTCTTTGAATTGATGAGAGATGAAGAAGAATAGATGAAAAACCTCAAAGTGGCGTGAAAAAGGAGAGGAGTGGCTTCTGGTTATTTTTTCTTTTCATAACCACACTTAAATAGCTAGGTTAACACATTAAACCCTTGCCACATGTCACCTTTTGATTAGCTCTAGGTTTAAGTGACCCAATCACATTGTGCCAAGTGCCAAACCTATATTTAATCTTCATTTTAATTATCTTACATGATTAAAAAACATTTGGCAAGCTTATGTGTAATCCCATGTGTCACCATCTCATGGTGCCACGTGTCACACTGTGAAATGACCAAAATGCCCCAGTGTCTTATTTTTGAGTTCTTAACCCAAAATAATTATTTTTTTTCTTCTAATTAATTTATATCAAATATAAATTAATCAATTAATCTCTATTAATTAATTTCTCATTAATTAAATTCATATTTAAACACTTTAAATATAAATTTAATTTATACTACACATCCAATAATCTAGATTTGGTTTCAAGTCATGCTAGGGACTTTGCAATTTAATTGCAAACCAAACCTATTTAATTAATCAATTAAACTCTTTAATTAATTAATTAAATCATATTTAAATAGGTGATAACTTGTGTATGTGTGTGACTTACTAGGCTCATCACTAATTGGCAATGAGACATGATATCAACTCTTAATATCATCAGAACTCTTTCTTACCATAGATGATTTCTCTAAATCATTTTATGCACCTCATAGACCATGGTTAACACCTAGCATAGCATGTCATGGCCACCCAATTAGTAATAAGGTTTACCTTAAATGAACCTATAATCATATGTTACCATGCACTAGAATCTCTCTGTTACAAAATCCCAACTCAAGCTGGAGTCATGGTTTATGTCAAACTACATTTGCTATGAATATTATATTCTCTTTTAATTCCAGTTCTTGATTAAAAGATTTTCTCATCAGAAACTCTTTTCTGAATAAATCTATCTGTCCTGGCCAGGAACTTGAAACATCAAGAACAATTAAATGAACATAGGATTTTATCTCTGTTTACTTAGAGGAACAGATTCCATCTTGATCAACACCTACCTCCATATATAACTAGTAGGAGCCAGCACATGCCCATATACCCATACATAGTATAAGTATGAAAGCAGTATCAAACTCAAACTACCTATATACAAGATAACTGTGCTATCTCAGGTCTAAAGATTATATGCACTAATATGATTTATGACAAAACATTGACAAGAGTAAACTCCATGTGCTTGTCATAAGTGTCACTGGTTCGGCCTACTTATCATTTATAAGTGCCTATCATGTTTGTTATATGGCATGAGATTCACCATTCCATCTTATTTATATCTCATATAAATAACTTGAGAACAAACATGAATATAATCTTTCTGGATAAGTCATGTCCTTATTATGAAGTATCCTCGATTGTGAACCTATTTATGATACTTTGTGCTAGAAATATTGTCACTCATATTCTTAACAACTTAAGAATAATATTTCTAACAAAATATCAATGGACCTTTTCTATTACACATAAATATATTATGTAAACGAAAAAGTGGAAATGCCTTTTATTAATAAAAATTTGTACAAGATACATACTAAATGATATGCTCTAGGGCATACTACTAATAGCTGGTGCATTTATTAATCCAAACGACATCACTAGAAATTCATAGTGGCCATACCGGGTTCTGAATGCAGTTTTTGACACATCTGCATCCTTTACTCTCAACTAATGATACCCTGATCTGAGATCAATTTTTGAAAATACACCGGCTCCTTTCAACTGATCAAACAGATCGTCAATTCTGGGCAATGGATATTTATTCTTCATAGTTACTTTGTTCAACTGCCGGTAATCAATACACAATCTCAAGGTTCCATCCTTCTTCTTCACAAATAGCACCGGAGCTCCCCATGGTGACACACTGGGGCGAATGAAACCCTTATCGGCTAACTCTTACAACTGAGTTTTCAACTCCCTCAATTCAGTGGGTGCCATCCTATAAGGAGCAATAGAAATGGGTGCTGTACCCGGCATTACCTCAATAGCAAACTCGACTTCCCTTTCTAGTGGTAAACCAGGCAACTCTTCAGGAAACACATCTGGGAAATCTGTCACTGTGGGTATATCACACAGGTTCGGCTTAGCCTGCCTAGTATCAACCACATGTTCTAGGTAAGCTTCACAGCCTTTTTCTCATCAATCTTCTTTTAACTGTGGCTGAGATAACATTGGACAGGAAATCTGTCCTTTCACCCACAACAGTGATCTCATTACCCTCAGAAGTTTTCAGAGAAATCCTCTTCAATTTGCAGTCAACTATTGCCTAATGATGTGACAACTAGTCCATTCCCAAAATCACGTCAAACTCATGGAAGGGCAACTCAATTAGGTCTGTCAAGAATTCATACCCCTGAATCCTTAACGGGCAACCTTTATACACCGTATTCACTACCACACTGTGGCCTAGTGGATTTGTGACCAGAATGTCTTGATCACACTTCTTTACTGGAACTCCCCTCCCTATGAGTAATTTGATGCAAATGTAGGAATGAGTGGATCCTGGATCCACCAATGCATGCATAGAAGTGTTGTAGAGGGAAAACGTACCCCTAATGACATCTGGGGCATCTTGCTCCTCCTGAGCTCTGATGGCATAGGCCCTGGCTGGTATTCTAGTGTCTAGCCTCTTAGCTGACTCAAATGCAGGCCTCAGTAATGGACCAGCTGCCTCAGGTTTACCGAGCTTCCTACCCCTTTATGGTGCAGGAGCAGGTCTATCAGTTTGTGTTGGAGCAACTGTAGTAGTCCTCTTCGGACAATTCTTGATATGATGTTCTGTCGATCCACACCGTAAGCATGCACCGGTCACTCGCCAACAATCCCCCTTATGCCACTTCTGACAGTACTGACAAGCATAAGATGTTGGGGCTGGTCCCCTAAACACCGTCCCTGGAGAGCTGCCCATTAATGGTGTGGACTGGCCTCTCCTAGGTGTGAACTGTGGTCTGAGCCCCTGAGACTGACCCTGACCCTGTGGTGGTCCTGAACTCTGAGCAGGAGGACCCTTACTCTTCTTACTGGGAGCAGAAAATGTACTGGACTGACCCGGACCCCTCTTCTGCTGTCTTTCCCTTCTATTTTGTTCATTGATTCTGACTGTAACACCCCTAAGTTCGGTAGTGCGTTCTACTGTTCCGGTGACCAGTGTTGTCCGGACAGCTAGGATGCCTAGAACTACACTTCAATATGAGTGAGGAGACATAAAATAATGAAATACAAGAAAAGAAAATACAAGGAAAACAAAGGAAAAATAATAGTAAAGAAATGCAATCAAGTTAAGCGAGCCGAGAACTCTAGCGATGGGTGACTGCACCGGGAAGTCACGGCGTGGACCGTTGACTAGCCCTGGACCGCTGGGAACCCTGAAAAATATTTTTAGGACTTAAATAGACATCTATTGAAGTATAAATACCATTAGAAATATCAAAGAAAAATTAATTAATTAGTACAAAGAAAAGTGAACAATCGAAAAACGGACAAAACCCGGTGTTACCAAAAAATCCAAAATGCAACCCGAACAGGGGCATTGTGGTCATTTGACACTCCGAGTTGTCTTTTGACCTAAATTTTAATTAAAAATACATGATATTATATTTGTAAAATGTCATGAAAAATTAAATTAGTGGTACCTAATTCAATTAGCAAAAGTTAGGGACTTAATGTGGGAATATGGAAAGTTTAACATTATTTATTATTAACCTATGTTAGTGGAGCACTAAGTAAATTATTATATACCATATAATACCCTAAGTGGACAAAAATGTCCTCTAACATTCTGCAATTCATCTTCTCCACTTGAAATATTCATTTGGAAGAATGAAAGCTCTCAAACCTCTCCCATGGCCACACCATGCATGGAGCTCAAGTTCTCCATGATCAAGCCTTGATTTCTTGCAAGTGTCTTCATGAAAAATGATCCTCACACCATAGGCAGTAGATAGGCAGCAAGAAATGAAAGTTTTTGTGGAGTTTTGAAGAATTTCCAAAGTGTTAGCAAAGACTCAGGGAAAGGGAAGGAAACACTGAGTCAAGGCCAGGAGACAATTATCAGAGGTTTGTGCACAACTAGTTTTCAATTGATTTTACTCTGAATAATATTTCATATGATTAATTGTATGTTATTGTTTTAAATTGTGTTTGTGCACAACATTTATTTCTTTTGAATTTTTCAATTGAAATAAATTATGACTATTTGTATATTATTATTTTCAATTATGGAAATGTGTTTGAATGGATACTTATTGCTTGAAAAGCATTGTAAATGGTTTGAAACTGTAGAAAATTTTATTTAGTGTAATTTGTGAAAGTTGAAGTTAATTATGAATTGTGTTGCCATCTTGTGAATGAAATTATGACTTTGGAAATTTTGAGATAAAATGTGTTTAGTGTTATCAGAGCAAAGTAGGGACGGCGATACGTAATGCCTACGATTCTTGGGAACTCTCACGAGTGAACTCAGGAGCTTGCAGGGATGGCGATACGTAACGCCTGCAAGTGCTCTGATAGGTACCATCCAATGGCTTGCAGGGACGACGATATGTAACGCCTGCAGGTACTTTGGTAAGTACCCTTAAATGCTAGCATTGATCGAAAAATTGTGTCATGGCTTAAGTTGTGAATGAATTGGAAACACTGTATTCTTAAATTATTCGACTAAATTGTGTTATTATGTGATTTGATAATTTGTGAAATGGAGTTTAAATTCTTATTGACATTCACTGTCTTTTGAATTTAACCATGTTTTGAGAATTGAGATTTATTGTGATATTGTGAATTGGAGTTTAAATTCTTATTGACATTCACTGTCTTTTGAATTTAACCATGTTTTGACTACTGAGATTTATTGTGATATTGTGAATTGGAGTTTAAATTCTTATTGACATTCACTGTCTTTTGAATTTAACTATGTTTCGATTATTGAGATTTAATGTGATATTGTGTTAAATTCCTTATGACACTCATTGTCTTGAATTTAACTATGGTTTTATGTATCCATCATTTATATGATTTATGAAATTTGATTTAAAGTTGTATTTGTTAATGTTGTGCACCACTGAGACATTGTCACAGCGATAGCTTTCCATTGCTGTCGTAGGTAGATAGACGGACAGGGCAGCAGACTAGGCTGCTAGTGCATTCAGCGAGAGATCATTGGGTATATTGAGTATACCACATTTTGCATTTTGTACTGTAATGTATGTTCACTGTATGTATATATTGTTCTTGGTTTTGAGCAGTTGTAAATTAAAATTGTACATTGAAGTTGTAAAGTAAATTATGAGTTATTTTGACTTGTAAAAATTGTATTATCTTTCTTTTATCTCAGTCTTTGAAAAATTATTGTGGATTTGAGTTGAAAAAGAAATTGTGTTGTTTAACTATTGAAGTGGAGATTTGGAAATATATTGAAGTGCTTTTTACAGGTTTTCTGAAGAACTGTTTTATCCAAAATACAGATGGCACTCTGCCAAAATTTTTACAGAAATTTCAAATAATTCAAATGTGTTAGTTCTATCACTTCAGTTCAAAAAGGTTTTTAACACCTGTAAATAGTGCTCACCACTGTAAAAGAAGTACGAAAAGTTTTAAAATCCCTTGTAGTGTATTTAATGGGTTATCAGTAGACGAAGTTGGTAATTCATTAGGTATACTACGGGATCATGTTATGCCTTACAGAGGTATATTCTTTCTTCTTTATACAACTGCTCAATATCATTGTTTGATACATACAGTACATTACATTATAAATATGCACTAATGGGAGAAAATCTCCTTGTGTTATTTGTTCAGGAGTGGAAGAGGGTGATCGTTCAGTCGATCAATCTATTGAGGCTGAGGTACAAGTTGAGGCCCCAACTCCACAAAGTGTCGAAGGCCCGACTGTACCAGTTTTACCGGTACAAATTACTGCACAAATGGCCCAGCAAATGGCCACTTTCTTTCAGCAAATGGCTGATAGTCTGTCAGCCCAAGCCCAAGTACAGACCCAACCCCCACAAGGGCAACATGAAATAGAGAAGAGGGAGAAACCTATGGGTCAGAGCTCAAGCAGTAATTTGGGGAAGAGAAAAGAATTTGAAGATCCCCGAGCTCAGGGATATAATAGAGGTGGATCATCAAGGCAGAGACCACCAAGGTCCAATCGTCGAACAACTAGAAGTTCCTACCCTCCCTGCCAATGCGAAACTTGTGGTAGAAATCGTGGTGGGGTATGCTACAAGGCCATAGGAGCCTGATATAACTGTGGAGGCATAGGACACTTTGCCAAGGGCTGCACCAGTAGTCGCAGAATTGGACCACCTCCTACTACTGCAGAAGGGTCAGTTGAGAGCCCTGTCACCAGAAGTTCACAACCACCCAGCAGAGGTCGAGGCAGGGGTAGAGGTAGCCCAGTAGGCAGCCAAGGCACAGTGAAACAGTCAGAGCAAGACAGTGCTCCAGTCAGAGTCTATGCATTGAGATAGAGAGAAGAGGCCGAGACATCTAATGTTGTGGCTGGTACCTTCTCAACTTTTAATCAAGATGTGTTTGTGTTATTTGATCCGGGTTCTACCCATTCTTATGTGAGTGCTAGCATCATTGATTGTATTGTTGTTCCATGTACAAAAATGGACTTTAAGGTGCTAGTAACAAGTTCGTTAGGACAAGAGGTCAGGGTTAATAGAATGTATAGGGATTGTCCTTTAGTGATCCAAGGACACACTTTTCTGTCTAATTTCATTGAAATGCCCTTCAGAGATTATCATGTCATCTTGGGCATGGATTGGTTAACCAGGCAACATGCCATGATTGACTGTAAGCTGAAGGCAGTCACTTTTGGCCTCCTTCAGTACAGTGATGTGGTAATACATAGGAAGAGGCAGTTATTGCCATCAAACGTCATTTCAGCTGCACTAGCCAGAAAAATGATTAGAAAGGGGTGTGAAGCATACTTGGCACATGTGGTAGACACCCAAGTGGGGAGTCCAGCATTGAGGGACATCCCTACATTATATTACTTTCCAGATGTGTTTCCTGATGAATTGCTAGGATTACCTCTGGAAAGAGAGGTGCAGTTTGAATTTAACTATGGTTTTATGTATCCATCATTTATATGATTTATGAAATTTGATTTTAAAGTTGTATTTGTTAATGTTGTGCACCACTGAGATATTGTCTCAGCGATAGCTTTCCATTGTTGTCGTAGGTAGATAGACGGACAGGGCAGCAGACTAGGCTGCTAGTGCATTCAGCGAGAGATCATCGGGTATATTGAGTATACCACATTTTGCATTTTGTACTATAATGTATGTTCACTGTATGTATATATTGTTCTTGGTTTTGAGCAGTTGTAAATTAAAATTGTACATTGAAGTTGTAAAATAAATTATGAGTTATTTTGACTTGTAAAAATTGTATTATCTTTCTTTTATCTCAGTCTTTGAAAAATTATTGTGGATTTGAGTTGAAAAAGAAATTATGTTGTTTAACTGTTGAAGTGGAGATTTGGAAATATATTGAAGTGCTTTTTACAGGTTTTCTGAAGAACTGTTTTATCCAAAATACAGATGGCACTCTGCCAAAATTTTTACAGAAATTCCAAATAATTCAAATGTGTTAGTTCTATCACTTCAGTTCAAAAAGGTTTTTAACACCTGTAAATAGTGCTCACCACTGTAAAAGAACTAAGAAAAGTTTTAAAATCCCTTGTAGTGTATTTAATGGGTTATCAGTAGACGAAGTTGGTAATTCATTAGGTATACTACGGGATCATGTTATGCCTTGCAGAGGGGTAGGGTGTGACACTGACCCTTTCCACTTTTGTTGTTGCATCTACCAGTTTAGCAAAATTCGTGATTTCCAATGCTGTGATCATGACTTTGATGTTGTCATTAAGCCCTTCTTTAAACCTTTGGCACCTCTCTGCCTCTGTAGGGACTATCTCCCTCCCATATCTACTCAGTCTGACAAACTCAAGCTCATATTCAACCACTAACAACTGTCTCTGTCTCAAACCAATAAATTCCCTTCTTCGCTCTTCTAAATATACTTTGCTAACATATTTCTTCCTGAACTCTGTGAGGAAAACTTCCCAGGTGATCCGTTCAGGTTGCACCTCACTGGTTACTGTGTCCCACCACTGATATGCATCATTCTGAAGTAGGGACACAGCACCCACGAGTTACGCTTTCGAGTGCAGCTTTATTTGTTTCACACTCTGATGGTTCTATCCAACCAGTTTTCTATGGCCATGGGATCATCCTCCCTCTTCCCAAAGAAGTCCATGACCCCATGCTTTGTGATTTCTCTAAATGAGATTTACGTAGTCTTGGTGGAGGTTGTGGTTGTGGTTGTGGTGGTGGTATTGCCCCATCATTTCTTTGGTAGAATTCGGTCATTTCTTTGAAATAGAGCAAGCGAGGTTGGGCAGTGCCTCATTTCTGGTGAAGCGATTCTTCTACGCCCCAGTTCACCCTAGGTGGAGCACGACTCTCTACCTCTTTTTCAACTGCTCTTTGTGAAGTAGGATCCATATCCTATTTAAAATAAGAAAACAAATAGATCTGCATCAGTGTCACCTCAACACTTACAAATGCAATGCAACAGTATGCACTTTATCTTGGCCCAGAAATGCCAAAACCGATGCTCTGATACCACAAAATGTGACACCCCTTACCCGTCTACAGTGTAGCTGAGCAAGTTATGCCACTCAGTGTGCCAGAGCACCAATTTATGTTTCTATTTATAATTTATCCCTTTTTAATTCATTTATTTTCAATTTTTGATAAATCTGAATTTTTTTCGCAAATTTTATAGAAAATCCGGCAAAGTACCGGCTGCAAATTGGAAAAACAGTTCTTCTGAACCTGTTTAAAAACACTTATAATATAATTTCCAAATTCAAACTCCATTATACACATTTCAAGTCAATCTCAAAATCTCAATCTCAAATCACAATACTATTTTCAAAACTTTTCTGTTCACTTCATCACTTGAAGCATATTCATAAATATTTCTCAACATTTCATTTATCAACATACATTATGCAGAAAATTTCAATAATATAAAATTTCATATATATACATTAATACATAATTACAAGAGTTTATAGTTACAATCCAAACTAATACAAAATGCCAAAATACAAAATGCTCCTAAAATCCTATGTCCTACCATATGCACTGCAGGTGTGAGGTGACTCGGGACTCCGGATGCAAATCTGAAGGCTCACCTGGTCTGATGTCTGCTGGGCTCACCAGCTAGGTCTCCAGTACCTGCACGTGGCAAAAGCGACGCGCTAAGCAATTCTGCTTAGTGGTGACAATATAAAGTAAAGTAAAATAAAATAAAATGAAATAAAATAAAATGAATATGCAGAATGTGTGTTTACATTTTTGGTAGACTTAATTTCTAATATCATTTGTAGTATTATTCAATTAAAACTTAGTAAGATTTATTATCATTGCCTGAGTAACTCATACTAGTCGACTGGACTGGATAAATGGGTAAACTGGCACTGGGTACTAAGTACCTCGGACCATCACACCATCGATCACATTGTGTCTCCCGGTGTGCAACAGAACAGCTAATAAGCTGTAATAATTGTCAGGGTTAAAACCCAAGTATATCAACTCAAATAACATAGCCAAAGGCTATTATGTCACAAAATGGCATGGGAAGCCATGAAACATAGAATGGCATGAAGCCATATGCAGTACTGCTAACAGGACCCTATTGGCATGCCAAGCTATCCAAACCAATCTTGTTAGGTATACTAGGGCATTTTACACTTTTAAGTTTCACAATTTTTGAAATTTAAGTTTTAGTGTTACTATTCCATTCATTGGTCAACAAAAATGTTGACTTTTGCATAGGCAATAGGTACATTGGTTCTAATATCATCAACATACCACATTTTGCATTCAAAATTTGTTGGTATTGGTTCCAATACCATTTCTAAGCTTAATGTTAGTTGGGCAGAATTTTTAGTTTTTATGCTTTGTCTTTACTGTTTCATTGGTCAATTTTGCAGTGGGAATTTGGCAAACTAATCAACATGAAAGTTGTTCCTTATTTTGTCTAGTTGCATTTCTTTTTTTGAATCACTCCATTTGGAGTTTTGTAGCTCAAGTTATGGTCCAAAAACCACAACTAGCCGGATTGAAATTTTGTCCAGAATTTCTGGACTAACCATATCTACAGTGTAATGAACAGTGATTGCAACTCACCTTGTGAATATGTTCTGGCCATAATTTGGGTTAGGTTTCTTCATGAAAGTTATTGGTCTATATCTCAGCTTATTGCTGGTAAAATTTCAGGTCAATTGGACCTTTCTACACTGATATATGGCCAAATGACTAAACACTGTTCATTTGGTCATTTTGCCCAGGTAGACTGCAGGTCACCCAGATTAGGGAAAGCTTTTGGTCCACTTGGTTTGGTTTTATGGGCATGGTTTCTTCACCAAAGTTGTGCCATTATGTGTCTACTTTCATTTGCAATTGGCTTTGCACCAATTGAACCTCTACAATTCAAGTTATGGCTTCCCAAACCTGCTGGACTCATGTCCAAATCTGCAGGTCACCAAGGGCAACACACACCAAACCCAAATCCCATCACTCAACACACTTCATTTTTTATTTAAACAAAACTAAATGGTCACTAATTGACCATTAATACCTATTTTCATCATCACATGGTCAAAGTCTCATTTCTCCACCCCAAATCCTAACTCAACATTTCAAACCATGCATTAAGATTGCATTTCATCAATCCACATAAAAGAGAC
Source organism: Hevea brasiliensis (assembly GCF_030052815.1). Lineage (NCBI taxonomy): Eukaryota > Viridiplantae > Streptophyta > Magnoliopsida > Malpighiales > Euphorbiaceae > Hevea > Hevea brasiliensis. The sequence continues at coordinate 77,511,432 of NC_079497.1, read as the reverse complement.
ATATTGTGGGCAGCCATACTACCCTTTTAACTTCATTAAAATCATCACCATCTTGCCTAACCAAGGCTACCAAAACTTAGGATTTACATACAAATGGTATTCCATCAATTTTCATATCATTTGCACTCATTCATAATTATTAAACATGAATTTAAAGTGAAATTTAAGTTCAAGTCACTAACCTCTATGGAGTGAGATTTTTCCCACTTGCTAAAGCTCTTGTTTTCCTCTTCTTTTTGCTCCCAAAATACTCACCAAGTTGCAAGAATACTTTTTTGTGTTGACAATTAGGGTTTTTGGTGGAAGAAAGCTAGGGAAAATCAAGCTCGAAAAAGCTTGTTCATGGTGGCCATGGTGGGAGTGTGACGGCAAGAAGAAAGGAGAAGGAAGAGGTTCTGATTTATTTTTTTTCATTTTCAGCTCATTTAATCTCTTTTATATAAAGTTATGCCATGTGTCAAGATTGGATTGGTTGGAAGATTTTTAATGACATCATTATGATGTCATAAGTCCATTTTCCTTCATTTACTCTTCATTTCTTGTCTATTTAATTGCAATTAAATTTTTAACAATATTTATTCATATTTTATGTTATATAAATTATTTATTTAACTGGAAAAGTCGGCCAAAATTCATCTATGAAGATGAAATGACCAAAATTTCCTCCGTTTGGCTTAACGGGCCAAAATTGTCTGTACCAATTGAAAAAAATTTTTAAGTATTTTCTTGGCATTCTAATGCCATAAGAACCTCAATGACCCTTCTCTGGAGTCTCAAAAATTATTTTATAATTTTTCCCCCTGGTCTAGGGCTCCTAGTTGCGAGAACCGCAACTTCTCACTAGGTTACCCATCGCTAGGGCACCGGCTCATTTAACTTAGTTGTATTTTATTTATAAAATTTTTCCTAAATTTTTCTTATTAATATTTGAGTTAATTATGGTTCCTCACTTTAGTTTAAATATTTTCCGGACATTCTAGCTATCCGGACCGACACTGGTCACCGAAACAGTAGACTGTACGGATTAGCTAAAGTGAGGATGTTACAAAATCTCTTAAATTAATTGCATCTTATGCAACTATTTAAAATTTCTTAAAATAATTGCCCCAATGGAGGGCCCATATTATAATTACATTAATTATAGCATTTCCAACTTAATCACTTATTTGGAAGATTTTATGGTCATCCTAATTACTATTAAGGTCTCACTTTGCACATTATCCATTTAGCATGCATATATCATATAATTGCATACATTCCCATGCATCTCATGCATTCATGGATTAGCAGTAAATATGGTATGATCATGGACTTTCTAAGGGATTCAATTCTGAGCCACCAAGAATTGAATCAGGGCATTCCTAGGTGCATTTCATTCATTCATTTTACAAGAGTTGCTGAAGGAGTACATAATCAACACTTGATCTTGAATTCCTCCCACTGGTCCCACCAATGCTCTTGACCTCCTTGAACTTCTTGCAATTCAATTACATAGTAATCCTTGGCATACCAAGGCGAATTTATAAGAACTTAAATAAATGAAATTACAACCCAAAAATTATTACAAACTTAATAATACATGCCCAAAATAAATTAAAATAAATTAATTAATTTACAGTCCCAAAGAAACATAAAAGAATAAATCCAATCACATTGATCTTTTATAGTCCATGATCATCCATCATGCATATCACAATTTAACAATTAAATAAAACATACATACTTAAATTAAATTGAATATCTCATATTCAACTTAAAAATCCAGATTTGAATATGATTCAAATAAATTTAAAAATTCATATTTGAATCACATTCAAACAATTTTTAAAAAATCAGATTTGAATCACATTCAAACAATTTTTAAAAATTCAGATCTGAATATTATTCAAACAACTTTAAAAAATCAGATTTAAATATGATTCAAACAACCTTAAAAATTCAGATTTGAATCACATTCAAACAACTTTTAAAATTCAGATTTGATTCATATTCAAACAATTTTTTAAAATTCTGATTTGAATCAAAATTTAATTGTGTGATTAAAATTCTAATTAAACAATTTAATTAGACATGGGACGAGCTTTTAGATCATACAACAATTTCAAATTAAAAATCTAAACCTTTGCACCACCCATGAAGCCAAACCATGCGTACCATTGATGGTGATCTCTTGCATACCGCCAGACATCCATTGCATGTAGCAATGGATGAATCATCTCATGATCAAAACACACAATTAAATTATATAATCAACAATCTAAATGGCAAATACAGTGGCTCTAATACCAATTGAAGGAGCGGAAGCGTGAAAAACACAAGTTTATACCATTAAATTTAAAAATTTTCACCTAGGGTCACATGCATCATGCAAGATTTATTTTTATCTATTTGATTTCAATGATAAACAACATATTAAAACTCTTTTAATATGTTTTTGGATCTGTATTTGCCATTTAAGATTTTAAAATTAATTAGATTAATTTTAGAACCCTAGATTAAATCAAGAACAAATACACTAACCTCTTGATGCACTGCAGTGTATTTGTGCCTTTGAGATTTGTCTTCAGGACACCAAATGTTGTCCCTCTAGCTTGTCCACACCAAGAACACCTATGGCAGCCCTTGAACAGCTTCTAAAGCTTTTTCTATTATTTAGAAAATCAAGTTCTACCTTTTAAGAGATTAAAGATGTAAACAAGACACTAGAAACGATTTCTAGTATTTTTAATTCAAGAGATTGATGGTTAATCTCTTTGAATTGATGAGAGATGAAGAAGAAGAGATGGAGAGCCTCAAAATGGCCTGAAAAAGGAGGAGTAGCTGCTGGTTATCATATTTTCTTATCATAACATCACACATATGGCTAGTTCAACACATTAAACCCTTGCCACATGTCACCCTTTGATTGGTTCTAGGTTTAATTGACCCAATCACATTTTGCCAAGTGTCAAACCTATATTTAATATTAATTTTAATCATCTTACATGATTAAAAGACATTTGGCAAGCTTATGTGTAATGCCATGTGTCACCATCTCATGGTGCCACATGTTACCCTGCAAAATGACCAAAATGCCCCTGTGTCTTAATTTTGAGTTCTCAACCCAAAATAATTATTTCTCTTCTTCTAATCAATTTATATCAAATATAAATCAATTAATTAATCTTTCTTAATTAATATTTTATTAATTAAATTCATATTTAAACACTTTAAATATAAATTTAACTTATTCTCTGCATCCAATAACCTAGATTTGGTTTCAAGTCATGCTAGGGACTTTGCAATCTAATTGCAAACCAAACCTATTTAATTAATCAATTAAACTCTTTAATTAATTAATTAAATCATATTTAATTAGGTGATAACTTTTGTATGTGTGTGACTTACTAGGCTCATCACTAATTGGCAATGAGACATGATATCAACTCTTAATATCATCAGAACTCTTTCTTAGCATAAATGATTTCTCTAAATCATTTTATGCACCTCATAGACCATGGTTAACACCTACCATAGCATGCCATGGCCACCCAGTTAATAATAAGGTTTACCTTAAATGAACCTATAATCATATGTTACCATGCACTAGAATCTCTCTGTTACAAAATCCCAACTCAAGCTGGAGTCATGGTTTATGTCAAACTCCATTTGCTGTGAATATTATGTTCTCTTTTAATTTCAGTTCTTGATTAAAAAGATTTTCTCATCAGAAACTCTTTTCTGATTAAATCTATCTGTCCTGGCCAGGAACTTGAAACATCAAGAACAATTAAATGAACATATGATTTTATCTCTATTTACTTAGACGAACAGATTCCATCTTGATCAACACCTACTTTCATATATAACTAGTAAGAGCCAACAAATGCCCATATATCCATACATAGTACAAGTATGAAAGCAGTATCAAACTCAAATTACCTATATACAAGATAACTGTGCTATCTCAGGTCTAAAGATTATATGCACTGATATGATTTATGACAAAACATTGATAAGAGTAAACTCCATGTGCTTGTCATATGTGTCACTGGTTCGGCCTACTTATCATTTATAAGTGCCTATCATGTTTGTTATATGGCATGAGACTCACCATTCCATCTTATTTATATCTCATATAAATAACTTGGGAACAAACATGAATACAATCTTTCTGGATAAGTCATGTCCTTATTATGAAGTATCCTTGATTGTGAACCTATTTATGATACTTTGTAATAGGAATACTGTCACTCATATTCTTAACAACTTATGAATAGAATTTTTAACAAAATATCAATGGACTTTTTCTATTACACATAAATATCTGATGTAAATGGAAAAGTGGAAATGCCTTTTATTAATAAAAATATGTATAAGATACATACTAAATGATATGCTCTAGGGCATACTACTAACATTTCTTTCATTCCTGACTTGAATTCTTCAAGCTTTTCACCATAAAAGCTATATTTGTCTTCACAAAAAATTTTCACTACACCTTGGGCAAGCTAAAAACAGCAAAAAGAAGTAGAAAGGTGTGACACCCGTTACCCGTTTACTGTGTAGTCGAGCAAGATATGCTACTCAGTGTGCCGGAGCACCAATTCATGTTTTAATTACAATTTATCCCTTTTAATTCATTTATTTTCAATTTTTGATAAATCTAAATTTTTTCGCAAATTTTATAGAAAATCCGGCAGAGTGCCAGCTATAAATTGAAAAAATAGTTCTTCTGAACCTGTTTAAAAACACTTCCAATATAATTTCCAAATCCAAAACTCCATTACACACATTTCAAGTCAATCTCAAAACCTCAATACTATTCTCAGAATTTTTCTGTTCACATCACCACTTGAAACATATTCATAAATATTTCTCAACATTTCATTTATCAACATACATTATACAGAAAATCTCAATAACATGAAATTCCATATATTTACATTATTACATAATTTCAAGAGTTTATAGTTACAATCCAAAACTAATACAAAATACAAAATACAAAATGCTATCCCAAAGTCCTAATGTCCTACCATATGCACTGCAGATGTGAGGTGACTCTGGACTCCGGATACAGCTCTGAAAGTTTGCCCGGTCTAATGTCTGCTGGGCTCCCCAGCTAGGTCTCTAGTACTTGCGCGTGGCAAAAGCGACGCGCTAAGCAATTCTAATTAGTGGTGACAATATAAATAAAATAAAATAAAAATAAAAATAAGTATGCAGAATGTATGTTTACATTTTTTGGTAGACTTAATTTCTAATATTTATTGCAGTATTATTTGATTAAAAATTTGTAAGATTTATTATCATTGCCCGAGTAACCCATACTAGTCGACTGGATTGGATAAATGGGTAAACTGGCACTGGGTACTAAGTACCTCGGACCATCACACCATCGGTCACATTGTGTCTCCTGGTGTGCAACAGAACAACTAATAAGCTATAATAATTATTAGGGATAAAACCCGAGTGTAACAACTCAAACAACATAGCCAAAAGCTATTATGTCACATAATGGCATGGGAAGCCATGAAACACAAAATGGCATAAAGCCATATGCAGTACTGCTAATAGAACCCTATTGGCATGCCAGCCTATCCAAACCAATCTTGTTAGGTATACTAGGGCATATTACACTTTTAAATTTCACAATTCTTGAAATTCTAGTTTTAGTGTTACTATTCATTTCATTAGTCAACTAAAATATTGACTTTTGCATAGACAATAGGTACTTTGGTTCTAATACTCCCAACATACCACATTTTGCATTCTAAATTTGTTGGTATTGGTTACCCATACCATTTTTAAGCTTAATATTAATTGGACAGAATTTTCAGTTTTCATGCTTTGTCTTTACTGTTCCATTAGTCATTTTTACAGTGAAAATTTGGCAAAATGAAAGTTGTTCAAGTCATTTTGTCTAATTGCATTTCCTTTTTTGAATCACTCTATTTGGAGTTTTGTAGCTCAAGTTATGGCCTAAAAATCACAACTGGCCGGATTATGATTTTTCTAGAATTTTTGGACTGAACAAATCTATAGTGTTAGGAGCAGTGACTTAAGGTCACTTTTTAAATATGTTATGGTCATAATTTGGGTTAGGTTTCTCCATGAAAGTTGTTGGTCTATATCTCAGCTTATTGCTGGTAAAATTTCAAGTCAATTGGACCTTTCTACACTGAGTTATGGCCAAATGACTAAACACTATTTATTTGGTCATTTTGCCCAGGCAGAATGCAGGTCACCCGGATTAGGGCAATCTTTTGGTCAACTTGGTTTAGTTTTCTGGGCATGGTTTCTTCACTAAAGTTGTGCCATTATGTTTCTAGTTTCATGTACAATTGGCCTTACACCAATTAAACCTCTACAATTTCAGTTATTGCTGCCCAAACCTGCTGGACTCATGCCCAGTCCTGCAGGTCACCAAGGGCAGCCACACCAAACTCCAATCCCACTACACAATTCACTTCATTTTTTATTTAAACAGAACCAAATGGTCACTAATTGACCATTAAAACCTAATTTGATCATCACATGATCAAAGTCTCATTTTTCACCCCAAACCCTAACTCAAACATTACAAATCATGCATTATCATTACATTTCATCAATCCACTTAAGAAATACATATTGTGGGCAGCCACACTACCCTTTTAGCTCCACAAAAATCATCACCATCTTACCCTAACCAAGACTGCCGAAATTATGGGTTGGCATACAAATGGTATTCAACAAATTTTCTTTGTAAATTGCACTCATTCTTAGTCCTTAACATGAATTTAAAATGAAAACTATGGTTAGGTCACAAACCTCTAATGGAGTTAGATTTTCCACTTGCTAGAGTTCTTGTTTTCCTTTTCTTTTTGCTCCCAAAAGACTCAGCAAGATGCAAGAATATTTTTTTGTGTTGGGAATATAGGGTTTAGTGGAGTGAGAGCTAGGGAAATCAAGCTTTCAAAAGCTTGAAAATGGGTGGCTATGGAGGGAAGGTGACAGCAAGGAAGAAGGTAAAAGAAAGAGTTCTGATTTTTTTTTCTTTTTTCAGCCCATTTTGTCTCTTTTAAATAAGCTTATGCCATGTGTCAACATTGGATTGGTTGAGAGAATTTTAATGACATCATTATGATGTCATAAGTCCATTTTCTTTCATTTTCTCTCTATTTCTTGTCTATTTAATTTCAATTAAATTTTTAACAAAATTTATTAATATTTTATGTTATATAAATTATTTATTTAACTGGACAAGTTGGCCAAAAATCATCTCTGAAGATGAAATGACCAAAATGCCCTCTGTTTGGCTTAACGAGCCAAAATTGTGTGTATCGATAGAAAAATTTTTCTAAGCATTTTCTTGGCATTCTAATGCCATAAGAACCTCAATGACCCTTCTCTGGAGTCCCAATAATTATTTTATAATTTTTTCCCTGGGCCTAGGGTTGCTAACGGCCTCCACCGTCACTTCCCTTTCGGGTTACTCATCCTTGGTGTTTCGGCTCCTTTAACCTTAGTGTATTTCGTTTCTAAAATTTTTCCTTGATTTTTATGAGCATTATTTAGTTTCTTTATAACTCCTTACTCTAGTCTATTTATAATTTCAAACATTCTAACTGCCCGGACCGACATTGGTCACTGGAACAGTAGACTGTACGAATTAGCTAAAGTGAGGATGTTACAAAAGGAGGGGCTTTTACAAGCTTGGAATTTACTCCATTAAAGGTTAGTGACCAAACTTGTTCTTTCTCTTTCAATTCATGTTGAAGGAGTAGAATTGAGTGCAAATTTACAAGAAAATTTAATAAATATCATGTGTATACCTTTCTCAAAATTTTAGCAGCCTTGGGCTTGGTAGGGTTTTGAAGATTTCCTTGAATTAAAATGGTACCCTAGCTGCCCTTAACACTAATCTATTGATTAGGATAGTGAAGTGTAAGTAAATGCAAAAATTTGAAATGGTTGAGTTAGGATTTGAATACAAACTTGAGACTTTGTTCATGTATTGGTGAAAGAAAGTTTTAATGGTCAATTACTGACCATTTGACCATGTATGGTTAAGAAATGAAGTGATTTGTTCTACGGCAATTGAAGTTAGGTATGCTACCCTTGGTGACCTGCAGGACTGGATATGCGTCCAGCAGGTTTGGGCAGCTATAACTAGAGTTGTGCAGGTTCAATTGGTGTAAGGCCAACTGGACATGAAACTAGACACATAATGACACAAATTTGGTAAAGAAACCCTGCCTAGAAAACCAAACCAAGTTGACTTAAAACTACCCTAATCCGAGTGACCAATATGCTGTCCCTGGAAAATGATCAAATGAACAGTGTTTGCTCAAATGGTCATAACTCAATGTAGAAAAGTTCAATTGACTTGAAATTTTATTAGTAGAAAGCTGAGACATAGCCCTACAACTTTCATGAAGAAAAAAAACCCAAATTTTGACCACAACATATTCAAAAACTAACTTGCAATAAGTGTACAAAAAATTACAGAATTGATTCTGCCCAAAAATTCTAGAAAAATTGCAATCCGGCCATTTATGGTGTTTAGGCCATAACTTGAGCTACAAAACTCCAAATGGAGTGATTCAAAAAATGAAATGTAACTAGACATAATAAGTAACAATTTTAGTGAAGAACATTTGGCCAAATTCTCACTGTAGAATGGCCTAATGGAACAGTGAACTCTAACACTCAAAACTGAAATTTCTAAAATCATTCTCTATTGGTTTTAAGTATTGTTTGGCAACTAATGTAACACCCCCGTTTGCATAGCCTGGTACATTTCACTGTTCCGGTGACCGGTGTCGGTCCGGACAATTAAGGGGATTAGAACCATACTTAAGACAACTAGAGAAACCATAAACACAAATAATTAATAATGTTCAATTAGTTAAGTATAAATAAGAAAAACAGAACATAAGAAGTTAAACGAGCCGAGAGTCACAGCGATGGGTGACCTCCTCGGGAACGACTGCGAAGTCATTTTAAACTCAATTTTCGAACCGTAAAATGTGACGCTGCGGTCCTTAGGACCCTTATAAACACAGTGGAAAAGAGAAAATCATGAAAAAGAACTGTTAAGCCAGTCAAATAATTAGGTCAGGGAGCCGGAAGAAATATGGAATTATTTGCAAAACGGGATGAACCGGCGAGGGGCAATTTGGTCAATTGACCCCGAGAGCTGACTCCTGACCTAATTGTCAAATAAAATCGGAGAGAAGAAAATTTCTGAATCGAGAATTAAATTAAAGAACTAATAGAAAAATAAATAGAAAAAAAAAAGAGGAAAATGAAAAAGTAAAAAGGGTGATGACATCATGCATGACCTCATGCATGATGTCATAAAAGAATTAATTAAATTATTTATTAAATGGGATTTTGTGGTCTTCCATAAACTAAAATAAATAAAGAAAAGAAATGAAAAAAAATCAATTTTGGTCTTCTTTTTCCTATTGTGCCGCCCACCTTTCCCTCACCTCTCCATTGTAAAACTCCATTAAAGCTTGAGTTAAGCTTTCTTCCAACTACTTCAATCCACTTTGACCTCAAAATAAACCATGAAAACTTGTTAGTTCAACTTGAGGAAGCTTTAGAAGAAGGAAAGAAAGGGAATAAGGGAGTGAAATTGAAGAATTGAAATTCAAGTGGAGGTAAGCAATTTACTTTGAAAATTTTAGTTTCTTATTTATGTGTTTAGCTCAAGTAACTTAGATATTAACTTAAAATTAAAAGAAAAAGATTGTGAGGGACCAAACTAAAATTTTGACCTATTGAAGGGAGTATGAATTGCATGAATTTAATGAGTTTGAATGAGTTTAAAAGCTTTGATTAGTTGAATGGTTAAGGTTAAGTGCACTAATTGTGATTAAATGCATGAGATGGATGAGTTAGGGTTTGAATGTTAGGGTTTGTGAACCAAAATTTGGAGAAATGCATAAATGATGACTTTGACCTATTGTGAGCTGAAAAATGGTCAATAATGACCAAAGGAGTTGTGTTTGAATTGTTTAAAGTGAAGCCAAATTCGGAGGTTGAATGGTCATGCTGCTGGCAGCATGACCAAGTCAAATTTGAAGGACCAAAACGGAAATTTTACAAGTCCAATTGATATGGCACCAATTGGGGATGAAAATAGATATAAAATAGCACAATTTTCATTAAGGAACCATGCCCAAAAACTGACCACAACCTAGTGAACCAATTGACCAAAGTTGGTTGAGAGCAGTCTGCCACTGTACAAACTGACCAAATGAACAATGTTTGTTCATTTGGCCATAACTCGAGCTAGGCAGGTCAAATTGACCTGAAATTTTACCAGTAGTTAGATCACATATAGACCTAAAACTTTCATGAGGAATATAAGTCCAAATTTGTCACACCCTACCCCTCTGTAAGGCATAACATGATCCCGTAGTATACCTAATAAATTACCAACTCTGTCTACTGATAACCCATTAAATATACTACAAGGGATTTTAAAAACTTTTCTTACTTCTTTTACAGTGGTGAGCACTATTTACAGGTGTTAAAAACCTTTTTGATCTGAAGTGGTAGAACTAACACATTTGAATTATTTGGAATTTCTGTAAAAATTTTGGCAGAATGCCATCTGTATTTTAGATAAGACAGTTCTTCAGAAAACCTGTAAGAAGCACTTCAATTATTTTCCAAATCTCAACTCCAACATTTTTCTCAATACAACACATTTCTCACCTCAAATCCACAGTGATTTTTCAAAAGCTGAGATATAGGAAATATAATACAATTTTTACATGTCAAAATCACTCATAATTATTTTACAAGTCAAATGTACAATTTGGATTTACAACTGCTCAAAACCAACAACAAAATATACATACAGTGAATATACATTACAGTACAAAATGCAAAATATTGGTATACTCATTATACCAGGTAATCCCTCGCTGGATGTACTAGCAGCCTAGTCTGCTGCCCTGTCTCTCTCTCTACCTGCGACAGCAATAAAAAGCTATCGCTGAGACAATGTCTCAGTGGTGCACAACATTAACCAAATACAATTTTAAATCACAATTCATAAATCATATCAATAGTGGATACTTAAAACCATAGTTAAATTCAAGACAATGAATGTCATAAGGAATTTAAACTCCAATTCACAAATTATCAAAATTCATAATAACACAATTTAATCAAATAGTTTAAGAATACCGTATTGCTAATTCTTACACAATTTGATCAAATTACTGAATAACACAGTTTTTTCCAATCAATGACACAATTTGATCAAATAACTGAATAATACCATTTTGCAAATCAATAACACAATTCGATCAAATAACTGAATAATATCGTTTTGCAAATCAATAACACAATTCGATCAAATAACTGAATAATATCGTTTTGCAAATCAATAACACAATTCGATCAAATAACTGCAGAATACAGTGTTGCCAATCAATATCACAATTTAAGTCATGACACAAATTTTTCCATATATGCCGTGTTGTACACCACGACAAGACATACTCACCCCAATAATCGAAATCAATGAGGGAGGAAGCTAGCTATATAATGAGTACTCATCTATACTCACCTCAGACTAGGAAGTCAAAGAGGGAGGAACATAATCATACTCACCCCAGACTGATAAGTCAAAGAGGGAGGAATAATCACACTCACCCCATTAATGGAGGAGGAACATAGTATCCGTGTCATGCCAATTGTGAGTCAAAACAATTCCAAACATTTTATTCAAATGATCCGTAAGAATCCAATAAATTTCCAAAGTTATAATCTCATTCACAAAATGGCAACACAATTCGTAATTCACTTCAATTTCCACAAAAGCCATTTACAGTGCTTTTCAATCAATAAGTATCCATCAAATACCATTCAAACAGTTTCTCACAGTTTCAAATCATTTACAATACTTTTCAAGCAATAAATATCCATTCAAGTACATTTCCACAATTTAAAACAATAATATACAAGTAGTCATAATTTATTTCAATTGAAAATAATTCAAAAGAAATAGTTGTTGTGCACAAACCTCTGATATTTGTCTCCTGGTCTTGACTCAGTATTTCTTTCCCTTTTGCTGAGTCCTTGTTAACTGAGAAACACAATTTGAAGTGTTTCAGTACTAAATTAAACTGTCTCTATCGATGGTGTTTGGTAAATAATGCACTGAACTCAATTATTCACTTAATCACCTAATATACCGACCCTCGTTGCGTTTTAGGTAAATTAGGTTTTAGTGTCGTTAATATGTCACATTCGATAGGGTTTTAGGTTTGGTACGTTTTACCAAAGTCATTTTCTTGTTTAGTGCATTTTAATGCAAATTGTTGGATTCCGGGACACTGGTTTGACCTAGCCGGACGATCTAGTTCCCTCGATTTTCGGGTCTCGGTCGAAACTACAAACTTGTAGATCTAGGTCTTATGGACCGCGGTGCAAAATTTTAGGTCAATCCGAGTTAAGTAGACCAAGTTATGGTCATTATAGTATTGCTGGTCAAATGGCATCACATTAGGTCATTTTTAGGTCAATTTGGTCAACTTTGGTTCGGCCAGTTTTTGGACCCGAACTTGTGTAAGTTGTTTGACTTGCTTATGTTCATTTCTGGGCTTTGGTGTCTTCATAAGACTTGTAGGTATGGGTCTTAACTATTCATGGTTAAAATTTCAGGTCAATTGGACCTGTTTTGAGTGAGTTATGGCCTAAACACTCACTGCTGCCCAATTGGTCATTTTTCAGGTCCTAATTGCACCTAATCCGAATTGGTCATTTTCTTAGGTCACCTTGCAAGCAGAATTTTGGTATGTTTTCTCAATGAAAGTTGGCACATTTTGTGCCTAGTTCCACCTCCAATTGGTCTCATACCAATTGAGGTTACACATTTAAACTTATTGGCTAAAATGTACACTGCCCTTAGTTACCTTGCTTAAACATACATCAATCACACACTTACCTTGCAATATGTTTACTTCCCTACCAAATCTGTTTTGGTACATTACCAAAAACATATTCCACTTTACATTAACATCACTTTGGGCAGATTACAATTATCCTCAACACACCAAATATAATTCTAATTTCCAAAGTCCAAATACCATTACACATACACATAAACATCACTAGTTTTTACATACTCTTTACACAACAAATTCACATACATATCCATCAATCCTTAATGCTACAATTCTGCCTATATCTTCATGAACACATACACTTATCCAAGAGTTTCAAGGCTGCCGAAAATCCTCCTCAATACCCAAGTGTCCTACAATTCATCAATTTCCATCCAAATGCAAAAATCACCATATATATGTGAAATAATTTACTAGGATATTAAATCACCATAATCAACATCATTCCTCATCAAATATATGTACAATAAATTATTAAATACATGACTACATGGCTGTCCAAAAATGGATATCTCAATACTCTTCAAACTTAAAAATTTCCTTCACAAAACCAACACCCATAACATGTATACAAAGTTTATCAAAGAAATCTTCAAAAATGCTAACTTACCTTATGGTTGAAACTTGCCAAACCTTGATTAAACTTCTTAAAATTGGTATCAAACTCTTCCTTGTGCTGTGGGGACAAATTTTTATGAAGCTATCAAAGTGATTGGAGTTGAAATGGGAGAGTTAGGAGAGCTTGCATGAAAAACGTTAATGGAGGTTTCTTCACCTCTTCATTTCGGCAACTTTAAATCCAAATGAGAAAGATGAATTGCAGATGGTAAGATGAGTGTACACCTGCCCCATTATGTGTTTAATTAATCCCAAGTGGTCCACTCACACCATTTAACAATATAATAAGCTTAAATGTTTTATTTACACATTTTTCACTCCATTTTGGCTATTTGTATTAGGTACCCTCAATTTAATTTTTCATTTTATTTTCTAAGTGTAATATTATTTATTTTTAATGGACATTTAGGTCAAAAGACAATTCGGGATGTCAAATGACCATAATGCCCCTGTTCGGGTTGCATTCTCGATTTTTGGTAACACCGGTTTTGTCTGTTTTCGATTTCTCACTTTTCTTTGTACTAATTATTTAATTTTTCTTTGATCTTTCTAATGATATTTATTCTTCAATAAGGGTCTATTTAAGTCTTAAAAATGTTTTCCAGGGTTCCCCGCAGTCCAGGGCTAGTCAACGGTCCACGCCGTGACTTCCCGGTGTGGTCACCCATCGCTAGGGTTATCGGCTCGCCTAACTTGGTTACATTTCTTTGCTAACATTTATCCTTTGTTTTTCTTGTACTTTCTTTTCTTGTATTTCATTATTTTATGTCTCCTCACTCATATCGAAGTACGGTTCTAGGCATCCTAGCTGTCCGGACAGCACTGGTCACCGGAGCAGTAGAACGCACTACCGAACTTAGGGGTGTTACAAAATTCTGCCAGCAACCAAGCCATTTGGCCACCCCAAGTTGGTGACTCAAATCTGCTAGCACCCAACTTTGCCCAGAAAATCTGGGTTATGTTCCATCCGGCAGCCCTGATTCAAAGGGCTATAACTTGAGCTACAAAACTCCAATTGGGGTGATCCAAAAATGAGAATAAACTTAAGACATTAAGGAACATTTTCTATGAAGGAAGTTTTGCCAAATTCCAACAGTAAAATTGCCAATGGAACAGTGCAACTTGGAGCACCAAAACTGAAAATTTGACAATTTTGCAAAAAGGACTTAAGCTTTGAGAAAATGACCAAAACCAACAAGTTTGGTGACCAAAATGTGGTATGTGGGTGAAGTTGGAGTTCCCATACCTATTAAGCCTTAAAAAGTCAACAATTTGACTTGAATAGTGTAATGAATAGTAACCCGAAACACAAAAACTTCGAGAACGTCGAAATTAGTACATTAAAGCTAGGTAAAAATGAAGTGAAATTTATTTTTGGATTTATGCTAAGTTATGGTACTGAAACACTGTGAAATTATGTGTTTCAGCTGAAAAAGACTTGGAAACTCAAAGAGACTGAGTCAAGGCTTCAAGGTGACTCCAGTCAGGTTTGTGCACAATAATAATTGTTTAAATATTTTAAATATCAAAAATTTGACTTCTTTGATTAATTATGTATTGTGTTGCCATTTTATAATCATAAATGTGACTTTGGAAAGTGATCAGATTTCTCATAAATTGTTTGCATAAATTGTTTTGAATGGATTTTATGTTCACACTTAGCATGACAGTACTACATTATTCCTCCTCTATTTATGGGGTTGAGATCGTTTATTTTCCTCCCTCTCTGGCTTGCCAGTTGAGGTTGTAGATCGGATGAGTACTCATTAGCTAGCTAGCCACCTCCTCATTGATTTCGATTAATGGGGTTGAGATTGCTTTGTCGTGGTGTACAACAGGGCATTGATCAAAAATTTTGTGTCATGGCTTAAGTTGTGTATGACTTTGGCAACATTGTGTTTATGAAATTGTTTGACTAAACTCTGTTTAATAGATTATTTGACCAAATGATGTTATTATGAACTTTAATATTTGTGAAATGTGATTGAGAAACATTTAAATTGTGTTTGGCAATGAATGATCTATTTATTGCATTTTAAATTTTTATTGTGCACCACTGAGTATTTTTATACTCAGCGATGGCTTATTTTGCTGTCGCAGATAAGAGCAAGGAGAAAGCAGCAGAGTGAGCTGCTGTTAAATCGAGGACTACTCTGACCATTTTGTACGGGTATTATTTTATACTCTTGTAGATAATCTTGATGTAAATATAAAAATGTAGTATGTATCAATGTAGTTGAGCAGTTGTAAATAAATTGTAATAATATTATTTTGGATTTTCTTTTGTAAATTTAATATTTGTACATATAAATTTCCTGCTTTATGCTTTGTGAATGGAAATATTAAATATTTTGAGATGAGAAATGTTGAATTGTATTGTGAAATTATTTTGAAGTGTGTTGAACTGAGTTGATTGAGTTATTGAAGGTTGGGAGTTGTGAAATATTTTTGGAAGTGTTTTTTTTTAGGTAATTGAAGAACTGTTTTCTCCATTTTTCAAACGGAACTCTGTCAAAATTTTTATAAAATTTGCAGCAAAATTTAAAATGGACAAAATTTTTACTAGTATTTAAGCTTTGAATAAATGGTTTTTAATTCTCACTAAAATGCTCACCACTTCCAAAATGTAAGAAAATCATTTTAAAATCCCTTGTAGGGTACTTAATGGATTATTGGTAGGCCAAGTTCGGTAGTTCATTAAGTATTCTACGGGATCATGTTATGCCTTACGGAGGGGTAAGGTGTGACATGTTTTAGTGGTATCAGAGCCAGGTTTTTCAATAAATTTTGACTATGTGTATGAACATTTTATTGATGAGTACAACTGCTCAAGTGTCCTTAATTGATACATATGACATATTTACATCATGAATATGCATTAACGGAGGTCAACCTCCTTGTGTTTGATCTCAGGAAGTAGAAAATTTGAGAAAACGGAATGGAAGGAGGAGATCATTCCGAAGAACATTCTGTTGAGGCTGAGGTTCAGGGGGAAGTCCCAGTACTCCAGAACGTGGGTGGGTCAGCCACTCCAACTCCTGCACCAGCACTGTAGTTTTTTGCTCAATTTGTATAGCAGATGGCTGCGTTCTTCCAGCAAATGGCGGGTAATGTGCCACCCCAAGTTCAAATGCCAGTACCTGTAGCACAACCATAGCCCTCAGCTCGGCAATATGAAAAACTGATGAAATTTGGAGCCACCGAGTTTAAAGGCACTGTGGATCCACTGGAGGCAGAATAGTGGTTGGAAAGAATGGAATGAGTTTACAAAAAACTGCAGTGTACGGAAGAGATGAAGTTTGAGTATTCAGTATCTCTTCTTTAAGGGGATGCATATGGATGGTGGAAGACCATCCCCCACAGCCTGGTCGAGCCACCTGTGCTGACATGGACAGACTTCCTGAGGGAATTCAGGCAGAAATGGGTTCCTGATGCATATGTAGATAAGAAATTGCAAGAATTCTTGAGTTTAAAACAAGGGGACCGAACCATAGCAGAATATGAGAGAGACTTCTCAAGGCTAAGCCACTATGCTGGAAGCTTAGTCTCCACCCCCACAGACAGATACAAGAGGTTTGAGTCCGGGCTAAGGCCAAATTTGAGGATGCAAGTTGTGGGTTTCAGACATCAGAATTTCGCTGAATTGATCTCACAGGCCCTGGAACTGGAAAGGATAGAATCAGAAGGGGCAGTGAAGAAGGGTCCTCAAGAGAAAACTGAAAAGACTACGGGGCAAGCATCTGAAAGTGGTTCTGGAAAGAGGAAACAGTTTGGGGGATCTAGCTCCCGTAAATCTGGCAGAGGCCAATTTTCTGGCTAAAGACCACCCCAGTCTGGTCAGCCAACCCAACAATCTTCTCGAGGATCTCTATCAGTACGACTGTGTGAAACTTGTGGGAAAACTCATGGCGGGGTTTGTTTCAAAGCTACTGGCGCATGTTTTAACTGTGGAGGGAGCGAACATTTTGCGAAGGATTGCACTAGTCCACATCGACCTGGATCTTTTGCTACATCGGAAGGATCAGCCTAAGTCTCTGCACCTAGAGGGTCACCATCAGCTGCTAGAGGTATAGGCAGAGGTAGGGGTCCTGGTAGCACTCCTGGGAGTCAGAACACTGTTAACCAGTAAGTATCCACTGGCGCACCAGTCAGAGTGTATACTATGCGTCAGAGGGAGGAAGCTGAAACATCAGATGTAGTAGCTGGTATTTTCTCCATCCTTGTCCAAGATGTGTATGTGTTATTTAATCCTGGCTCCACACATTCGTATGTTAGTGTTAGGGTGATGTGTTCTACTGCTATTCAGTGTGTACCAATGGACTATGATGTGCTAGTAACTAGTCCATTAGGCTAGGAGGTCAGGGTAAATAGGCTATATAGGGATTGTCCTTTAGTGATCCAAGGACACACCTTTTTGTCTGATTTAATTGAAATGCCCTTCAGAGATTATGATATTATCTTGGGCATGGATTGCTTAGCCAGGCATCACCCCATGATTGACTGTAGACTAAAGACAGTCACTTTTGGTCTTCCTCAGTATGGTGATGTAGTAATACATGGGGAGAGACAGTTATTGCCTTCAAACATCATTTCAGCTGCACTGGCCAGAAAAATGATTAGGAAAGGGTGTGAGGCGTACTTGGCACATGTGATAGACACCCAAGTGGGGAGTCCAGCACTAAAGGACATTCCTACTGTATGTGACTTTCCGGATGTATTTCCTGATGAATTGCCAGGATTACCTCCAGAAAGAGAAGTGTAGTTTGAAATTGACGTTATGCTTGGTGTGGACCCAATCTCCATAACACCATACAGAATGGCACCTGCAGAACTAAAAGAATTGAAAGTACAGTTGCAAGAGCTGCTTGACAAGGGCTTCATCCGCCCTAGTGTGTCACCTTGGGGAGCACCGGTATTGTTTGTAAAGAAGAAAGATGGCACTCTCCGGTTATGCATTGACTATCGACAGTTGAATAAGGTGACAATAAAGAACAGATACCCATTGCCCCGTATTGATGATTTGTTTGATCAGTTGAGGTGCGGTGTATTCTCAAAATTGACACGAGATCGAGTTATTATCAGCTGAAAGTACAAGAGCAGAGTATTCCTAAAACTGCCTTCAGAACCCGCTATGGCCATTATGAGTTCTTGGTCATGCCATTCGGGTTAACTAATGCTCCAGCTGCTTTTATGGATCTGATGAACACTATCTTCAGACCATAACTCGACCAGTTTGTTGTGGTATTTATTGATGATATATTGGTCTATTCGAAGAATGCAGAAGAGCATGATAGACATCTGCGGATTGTACTGCAGACTTTGAGGGAGAAACAGCTATACGCCAAATTGTCGAAATGTGAATTTTGGCTGAAAGAGATATCCTTTTTGGGGCACATAGTATCAGCAGAGGGTATTAAGGCAGATCCTAGCAAGATTGAAGCTGTCCTTAATTGGAAGCCACCCAGAAATGTCACGGAGATTCACAGTTTTCTGGGGTTAGCTGGATACTACCGTCGATTTGTAAAGGGATTCTCCATGTTGGCATCTCCATTGACCAAGCTACTTAGAAAGGATGTGAAATTTAAGCGAACGGACAAATGCCAGCAAAGTTTTGATGAATTGAAAAGATGTTTGACAGAGGCTCTAGTCCTGACTTTACCCATACCGGGTAAAGAATATACAGTTTACAGCGATGCTTCTCACAACGGGTTAGGTTGTGTGTTGATGCAAGATCGAAATGTCATTGCCTATGCATCACGCCAGCTAAAACCGCATGAGAGGAATTATCCGACACATGATTTGGAGCTTGCAGCTATCGTGTTTGCTCTTAAGATCTGGAGACATTATTTGTATGGGGAGAAGTGCTACATCTACACAGATCATAAGAGTTTGAAGTATTTGGGCACCCAAAAAGAGTTGAATTTGAGACAGAGGAGATGGTTAGAGTTGATAAAAGACTATGATTGTCTGATAGACTATCAGCCAGGAAAAGCTAATGTTGTGGCTGACGCCCTAAGTCGCAAGACTATGGCAAGTCTACAGGTTACTCCTTTGTCTTTAGTACATGAGTTGAGATCATTACATACCAGTCTAGAGATTAATGATGAGGGGCAGACAGCAGTTGCATGGCATGTACAGCCAGTGTTAGTTGATCAGATCAGAATGGCCACTCAGAATGATGAAAAGTATCAGAAGCTGTTGGAAGAAGTCCGGCAGGGCAAGAAACCAGAGTTCTCAATCAGAGATGATGGTTTACTGCTACACCAGAGTAGAATGTGTGTTCCTAATAATGTTGATTTGAGGCAGATCATTTTGAAGGAAGCACATGAGTCTCCTTTTGCAATGCGCCCTGGTGGTACAAAAATGTATAGAGGGCTAAAGCAGCATTATTGGTGGATGGGTTTAAAGAGAGATGTGGCAGAGTTTGTATCCAAATGCCTAACTTGTCAGCAAGTAAAGGCAGAGCATCAAGTACCAACTGGGTTGTTACATCCACTGTCAGTGCCAGAATAGAAATGGGAAAGAATATCTATGGATTTTGTGATAGGACTTCCGAGAACACAGAAGAGTCATGATGCAGTATGGGTCATTATCGACAGACTAACTAAGTCTGCTCATTTTCTGCCAGTCCGAATGGACTACAGTCTAGACAGATTGGCCAGGTTGTACATTGATGAGATTGTGAGGCTTCATGTAGTGCCAGTATCCATTGTATCAGACAGAGATCCTAGGTTCACTTCTAGATTCTGGGGTAGTCTTCAGAGAGCTCTAGGAACTAGATTGAACTTCAGTACTGCATTCCACCCACAGACAGATGGCCAGTCTGAGAGTGTAATTCAGATCTTGGAGGACATGCTACGGGCTTGTGTGATTGAGTTTGAGGGTAGTTGGGATACACACTTGCCTTTGATTGAGTTTGCTTACAATAACAGCTACCAATCAAGCATTGGGATGCCTCCATATAAAGCTTTGTATGGCAGAAAATGTAGAACCCCGTTGTGTTGGGATGACGTGGGAGAAAGAAAAATGATTGGACCCAAAATAGTTCAACAGACTGAAGAGAAGATTAGGGTAATCAGAAATCGACTTAAAGCTGCATCAGATTGTCAGAAGTCCTATATTGATTTGAAAAGAAGGGATATTGAGTATGCAGTGGGTGAGAAAGTTTTCCTCAAAGTTTCTCCTTGGAAGAGAATTATGAGATTCGGCAGGAAGGGGAAACTAAGTCCTCGTTTTATCGGGCCATATGAGGTATTGGAAAGAGTGGGTCCTTTGGCTTATCGTTTGGCACTACTTCCAGAGTTAGAGAAGATACATAACGTCTTCCATGTGTCGATGTTGAGGAGGTATCGATCAGACCCATCTCATGTACTACCAGTAGACGAAATTGAAGTGAATCCAGACCTCACATATGAAGAAGAACCCATAAAGATTCTGGCTTATGAGGTGAAGCAGCTACGGAACAAGCAGATACCATTAGTAAAAGTGCTATGAAACCATCATTCGGGCCAAGAAGCTACTTGGGAATGAGAGGAGGACATGAGGAGACAACACCCACAGCTGTTCTGAGATTGATACCAGGTAAAATTTCGAGACGAAATTTATTTTAAGGGGGGATAATTGTAACACCCCCGTTTGCATAGCCTGGTACATTTCACTGTTCCGGTGACCGGTGTTGGTCCGGACAATTAAGAGGATTAGAACCATACTTAAGACAACTAGAGAAACCATAAACACAAATAATTAATAATGTTCAATTAGTTAAGTATAAATAAGAAAAACAGAACATAAGAAGTTAAACGAGCCGAGAGTCACAGCGATGGGTGACCTCCTCAGGAACGACTGCGAAGTCATTTTAAACTCAATTTTAGAACCGTAAAATGTGACGCTGTGGTCCTTAGGACCCTTATAAACACAGTGGAAAAGAGAAAATCACGAAAAAGAACTATTAAGCCAGTCAAATAATTAGGTCAGGGAGCCGGAATAAATATGGAATTATTTGCAAACCGGGATGAACCGGCGATGGGCAATTTAGTCAATTGACCTCGAGAGCTGACTCCTGACCTAACTGTCAAATAAAATCGGAGAAAAGAAAATATCGGAATCGAGAATTAAATTAAAGAACTAATAGAAAAATAAATAGAAAAAAAAAGAGGAAAATGAAAAAGTAAAAAGGATGATGACATCATGTATGACCTCATGCATGATGTCATAAAAGAATTAATTAAATTATTTATTAAATGGGATTTTGTGGTCTTCCATCAACTAAAATAAATAAAGAAAAGATATGAAAAAAAAATCAATTTTGGTCTTCTTTTTCCTATTGTGCCGCCCACCTTTCCCTCACCTCTCCATTGAAGAACTCCATTAAAGCTTGAGTTAAGCTTTCTTCCAACTACTTCAATCCACTTTGACCTTAAAATAAACCATAAAAACTTGTTAGTTCAACTTAAGGAAGCTTTAGAAGAAGGAAAGAAAGGGAATAAGGGAGTGAAATTGAAGAATTGAAATTCAAGTGGAGGTAAGCAATTTACTTTGAAAATTTTAGTTTCTTATTTATGTGTTTAGCTCAAGTAACTTAGATATTAACTTAAAATTAAAAGAAAAAGATTGTGAGGGACCAAACTGAAATTTTGACCTGTTGAAGGGAGTATGAATTGCATGAATTTAATGAGTTTGAATGAGTTTAAAAGCTTTGATTAGTTGAATGGTTAAGGTTAAGTGCACTAATTGTGATTAAATGCATGAGATGGATGAGTTAGGGTTTGAATGTTAGGGTTTGTGAACCAAAATTTGGAGAAATGCATAAATGATAACTTTGACCTATTGTGAGCTGAAAAATGGTCAATAATGACCAAAGGAGTTGTGTTTGAATTGTTTAAAGTGAAGCCAAATTCGGAGGTTGAATGGTCATGCTGCTGGCAGCATTACCAAGTCAACTTTGAAGGACCAAAACGGAAATTTTACAAGTCCAATTGATATGGCACAAATTGGGGATGAAAATAGACATAAAATGGCACAATTTTGATTAAGTAACCATGCCCAAAAACTGACCACAACCTAGTGACCCAATTGACCAAAGTTGGTTGATAGCAGTCTGCCACTGTACAAACTGACCAAATGAACAATGTTTGTTCATTTGGTCATAACTCGAGCTAGGCAGGTCAAATTGACTTGAACTTTTACCAGTAGTTAGATCATGTATAGACCTAAAACTTTTATGAAGAGCATAAGTCCAAATTCTGCCAGCAACCAAGCCATTTGGCCACCCCAAGTTGGTGACTCAAATCTGCCAGCACCCATCTTTGCCCAGAAAATCTGGGTTATGTTTCATCCGGCAGCCCTGATTCAAAGGGCCATAACTTGAGCTAAAAAACTCCAATTGGGGTGATCCAAAAATGAGAATAAACTTAAGACATTAAGGAACATTTTCTATGAAGGAAGTTTTGCCAAATTCCAACAGTAAAATTGCCAATGGAACAGTGCAACTTGGAGCACCAAAATTGAAAATTTGACAATTTTGCAAAAAGGACTTAAGCTTTGAGAAAATGACCAAAACCAACAAGTTTGGTGACCAAAATGTGGTATGTGGGTGAAGTTGGAGTTCCCATACCTATTAAGCCTTTAAAAGTCAACAATTTGACTTGAATAGTGTAATGAATAGTAACATGAAACACAAAAACTTCGAGAACGTCGAAATTAGTACATTAAAGCTAGGTAAAAATGAAGTGAAATTTATTTTTGGATTTATGCTAAGTTATGGTACTTTAACACTGTGAAACTTTGTGTTTCAGCTGAAAAAGACTTGGAAACTCAAAGAGACTGAGTCAAGGCTTCAAGGCGACTCCAGTCAGGTTTGTGCACAATAATAATTGTTTAAATATTTTAAATATCAAAAATTTGACTTCTTTGATTAATTATGCATTGTGTTGCCATTTTATAATCGTAAATGTGACTTTGGAAAGTGATCAGATTTCCCATAAATTGTTTGCATAAATTGTTTTGAATGGATTTTATGTTCACACTTAGCATGACAGTACCACATTATTCCTCCTCCATTTATGGGTTTGAGATCGTTTATTTTCCTCCCTCTCTGGCTTGCCAGTTGAGGTTGTAGATCGGATGAGTACTCATTAGCTAGCTAGCCACCTCCCTCATTGATTTCGATTAATGGGGTTGAGATTGCTTTGTCGTGGTGTACAACGCGGCATTGATCAGAAATTTTGTGTCATGGCTTAAGTTGTGTATGACTTTGGCAACACTGTGTTTATGAAATTGTTTGACTAAACTGTGTTTAATAGATTATTTGACCAAATGATGTTATTATGAACTTTAATATTTGTGAAATGTGATTGAGAAACATTTAAATTGTGTTTGGCAATGAATCATCTATTTATTGCATTTTAAATTTTTATTGTGCACCACTGAGTATTTTTATACTCAGCGATGGCTTATTTTGCTGTCGCAGATAAGAGCAAGGAGAAAACAGCAGAGTGAGCTGCTGTTAAATCGAGGACTACTCTGACCATTTTGTACGGGTATTATTTTATACCCTTGTAGATAATCTTGATGTAAATATAAAAATGTTGTATGTATCAATGTAGTTGAGCAGTTGTAAATAAATTGTAATAATATTATTTTGGATTTTCTTCTGTAAATTTAATATTTGTACATATAAATTTCCTGCTTTATGCTTTGTGAATGGAAATATTAAATATTTTGAGATGAGAAATCTTGAATTGTATTGTGAAATTATTTTGAAGTGTGTTGAATTGAGTTGATTGAGTTATTGAAGGTTGGGAGTTGTGAAATATTTTTTAAAGTGTTTTTTTTTTAGCTAATTGAAGAACTGTTTTCTCCAGTTTTCAAACGAAACTCTGTCAAAATTTTTATAAAATTTGCGGCAAAATTTAAAATGGACAAAATTTTTACTAGTATTTAAGCTTTGAATAAATGGTTTTTAATTCTCACTAAAATGCTCACCACTTTCAAAATGTAAGAAAATCGTTTTAAAATCCCTTGTAGGGTACTTAATTGATTATTGGTAGGCGAAGTTCGGTAGTTCATTAAGTATTCTACGGGATCATGTTATGCCTTACGGAGGGGTAAGGTGTGACAACTAATGCCAACATTTTTGTAAACCAAAATGTGGTATCTTGGTGAACTTAAGTTCAACAAATCTATTATAAATTAAAAAGTCAACCTTTGAGTGAAATCGGTAAAGTGAATAGTGACCTCTACATTCTAAAAATAAATAATTGAATCATTATGTAACACCCCTATTTGCATAGCCTGGTATATTTCACTGTTCTGGTGATCGGAGTCGGTCCAGACAATCAAGGGGATTAGAACCACATCTAAGACAATTAGATAACCTATAAATACAAATAAATAGTAATGTCCAATTATTAAAGTAAAAATAAGAAAAATAGAACATAAAAAGTTAAACGAGCCGAGACTCACAGCGATGGGTGACCTTCTCGGAAATGACTACGAAGTCTTCTTAAACTCAAATTTCGAACCGTAAAATGTGACGCTGTGGTCCTTAGCACCCTTATAAACACAGTGGAAAAGACAAAATCACGAAAAAGAACTGTTAAGCCAGTCAAATAATTAGGTCAGGGAGCCAGAAGAAATATGGAATTATTTGCAAACTGGGTTGAACCAGCGAAGGGCAATTTGGTCAATTGACCCCGAGAGCTGACTCCTGACCTAACTGTCAAATAAAATCGGAGAAAAGAAAATTTCAGAATCGAGAATTAAATTAAAGAACTAATAGAAAAAAAAAAGAGAAAATGAAAAAGTTAAAAAGGTGTAGGAAGATGACATCATGCATGATGCCATAAGTCATATAATTAATAAATTAATTAAATGGGTTTTTGGGTCTTCCATAGGGATAAAAACAAAACAAAAGAAAAAAAAAAGAAAAAGACTTCATCCTCTCAAAAAAAAACGTGAACCATTCTCTCTCCCTCTCCCTCACCAAAAAACTCCCATGGAAGCTTGATACAAGCTTGATTCCACCCACTTAACCTTATTTTGTCCCCAAATTAATCCATAAAAACTTGTTAACTTCACTTGGGGAAGCATTTGAAGAAGAAAAGAAAAGGAAAAAGGGAGTGAAATTGAAGAATTAGAGCTAAAAATTCTGCTCACTTAAGGTTGGTACTCTTGCTTCATTCTCTCTTTGAATTTATGTTTAAGTAACTAAGTTGCATTTGTAACCAACAAATAACTGAATAAAATCAAGCATGGTGGACCAAATAAAAATGTGGGCAGCTAGAGTTTAGGTTTGAGGATGGATAATTTTGATACAAATTATGAATTAGTTAAGTGTGAATGAGTGTATAACTTCTAAGTATGCAATTAGAATTCAACAAGTGAGTTAAACATGGAAGTTAGGGTTTTGGACCTAGGGTTTGGGAGCAAAATTTGGAAAAATGGTGAAATGATGTCTTTGACCTAATGTGAAGTGAAAAATGGTCATTTGTGACCAAATGAGGTGTGTTAGAAGTATTGGAATTAAAAGCCAATTTGGATTGGATAAGGTCATGTGCTGGCAGCATGACTAAAATTCTCTTTGAGCGACCAAAAATGAAATTTTACAAATCCAATGGATATGGGACCAATTGAGGATGAAAATAGGCACTAAATGACACAATTTTCATTTAGGAAGCATGCCCAAAAAGTGGCTAAAACCTAGTGAACAAATTGATCAAAGTTGAAAAATTGCAGGCTGCCACTGCACAAACTGACCAAATGAATCTGTTCATTTGGTCATAACTCGAGCTAGGAAGGTCTAAATAACCTGAAATTTTACCAGTGGTTAGATGAGATATAGATCTAAAACTTTCATGATGAACAGAAACCTAAATTATGCCATTAACCAAATCAAATTACTGAGCAATTTTGGGTCACTGAATCTGCAAACTGCAGATTTGACATTTAAATAGTAAAGTTTCAAAGGCTATAACTCTCTCTAGAAAACTCCAATTTAGGCGATTCTTGAACTGATGGAAACCTAAGACATAGTAGAACATTTCATGTGAAGAAAATTAGACCAAATTATGGACTTAACTTGATCAAATTGTTGAACGAAGTTGGATCAACAAATCTGCAGAACCAAAATTTTGCAGCATGAACAGTAAATGTAATTTGCTTATAACTTGAGCTACAAAACTCCAATTAGGGTGATTCAAAAAGGAGAATAAAATTAAGACAATAGGGAACATTTTCTATGAATGAAGTTTTGGAAAATTCTAACAGTAAAATGACCAATAAAATAGTGCAACTTAGGACTCCAAAATAAAAATTTTGACAATTTTGCCTAAAAGACTTAAGTGTTGAGAAAATGACCAAAACCAACAAGTTTGGTGACCAAAATGTGGTATGTGGGTGAAGTTGGAATTCCCATATCTATTAAGCCTTAGAAAGTCAACAATTTGACTTGAATAGTGTAGTGAATAGTAACCCGAAACACAAAAATTTTGAGAACATCGAATTTAGCATATTAGAGCTAGGTAAAAGTGAAGTTAAATTTATTTTTGGATTTATGCTAAGTTATGGAACTGAAACACTGTGAAACTGTGTGTTTCAGCTGAAAAAGACTTGGAAGCTCTGAGAGACCGAGTCAAGGCCTAGAGGCGACTCACGTCAGGTTTGTGCACAATAAACCTTATTTGAACATTTTGTCATTGAAATATTGATTTAGTGTGATTTATGAAAATTTGAAGTTAATTATGAATTGTGTTGCCATCTTGTGAATGAAATTATGACTTTGGAAATTTATTGGATTTCTCACGAATCATTGAATAAAATGTTTGAAATTGATTTTTTGATTCACACTTAGCATGACAGTGCCTTATTATTCCTCCTCCATTTATGGGATGAGATCGATTATTTTCCTCCCTCTCTAGTTTACCAATTGAGGTTGTAGATCGGATGAGTACTCATTAGCTAGCTAGCCACCTCCCTCATTGATTTCGATTAGTGAAGTTGTAGATTGCTTTGTCGTGGTGTACAATGCGGCATTGATCGGAAATTTTGTGTCATAGCTTAAGTTGTGTATGAATTGGCAACATTGTGTTTCTTAAATTATTTGACTAAATTGTGTTATTATGAGCTTTGAAAATTTGTGAAATGTGATTGAGAAATATTTAAACTGTGTTTTGATAATGAATGATTTATGTATTGTATTTTAAATTTTTATTGTGCACCACTGAGTATTTTTATTCTTAGCGATAGCTTGTTTTGCTGTCACAGATAAGAGCAAAGAGAAAGCAGCAGAGTGAGCTGCGGGATTGACAAAAACTCTTGATCATTTTTGTACGGGTATTATTTTATACCCTTGTTGTTATTTTGATGTAAATACTGTAATGTCATAAGTATCAATGTAAAGTGAGCAGTTGTATAATAAATTGTAATAATATTATGTTTGGAACTTCTTTTTGTAAATTAATATTTGTAGTTGAGAATTTCATACTTTATACACTGTGAATGAAGTTATTAAATATTTTGTGATGTTAAACTTTGATTGGATTGTGAAATTATTTTTGAAGTGGATTAAATTGAGTTGACTTGAAATTATTTGGTGGTTGGGAGTTGTGAAAAATTTTTGGAAGTGCTTTTTACAGGTTTTTGAAGAACGATTTTCTCCAAATATAAATGAAACTCTGTCAAAATTTTTATAAAATTTGCGGTAAAATTTAAATGGACAAAATTTTTACTACTTTATAAGCTTTTAATAAATGAGTTTAATTCCTACCAAAATGCTCACCACTTCTAAAATGCAAGAAAGTAGTTTTAAAATCCCTTGTAGTGTACTTAATGAATTATCGGTAGGCAAAGTTCGGTAGTTCATTAGGTATTCTACGGGATCATGTTATGCCTTGCAGAGGGGTAAGGTGTGACATGTTTTAGTGATATCAGAGCATGGTTTTGCAATGAATTTTGACTATTTATGTGAACATTTCTTTGATAAGTACAATTGCTCAAGTGTCTTTAATTGATACATATGACATATTTACATCATGAATATGCACTAACGGAGGTCAACCTCCTTGTGTTTGATCTCAGGAAGTAGAAATTTTGGGAAAACGGAATGGAAGAAGGAGATCATTCTGTGGAACAGTCTGTTGAGGCTGAGGTTCAAGGGGAAGCCCCAGCACTCCAGAACGTGAGTGGGTCAGCTACTCCAGCTCCTACTCCAAAGATGGCGGTTCCTCGCTCAATTTGTACAAAGAGATGGTCGGGTTTTTCCAAAGAAATGGCGGGAAATGTGCCATCCCAAACTCAGATGCAAGTACCTGTAGCACAACCATAGCCCTCAGCTTAACAATATGAAAAATTGATGAAATTTGGGGCCACTGAGTTCAAGGGCACTGTGGATCCACTGGAGGCAGAATAGTGGTTGGAAATAATGGAACCAGTTTTCAGAAAGCTGCAGTGCACCGAAGAATTAAAATTTGAATATTCTATTTCTTTGTTGTAAGGGGATGCATATGAATGGTGGAAGACCATCCCCCACAGCCTAGTTAAGCCACCTGTGCTGACATGGACAGACTTCCTGAGGGCATTCAGACAGAAATGCGTTCCTGATGCTTATGTAGATATGAAATTGCAAGAATTCTTGAGTTTGAAACAAGGGGATAGAACCATAGCAGAGTATGAGAGAAACTTCTCAAGGCTAAGCCACTATGCTGGAAGCTTAGTCTCCAACCCCAGAGATAGATGTAAGAGGTTTGAGTCCGGGTTAAGGCTAAATCTGAGAATGCAAGTTGTGGGTTTCCAACATCAGAATTTCGCTGAGTTGATCTCACAGGCCCTGGAACTGGAAAGGATAGAATCAGAAGGGGCAGTGAAGAAGGGTATACAAGAGAAAGAGAAGACTGAAAAGACTACTGGACAAGTATCTGAAAGTGGTTCTGGGAAGAGGAAACAGTTTGGGGGATCCAGCTCCCGTAGATCTGGCAGAGGCAGATTCTCTGGCCAAAGACCACCTCAGTCTGGTCAGCAGACCCAGCAGGCACCCTGAGGAGCTCTATCAGTACGATAGTGTGAAACTTGTGGTAGAACACATGGTGGGGTGTGTTTCAAGGCCACTGGTGCATGTTTTAACTATGGATGGAGCAGACATTTCGCTAAGGATTGCACTAGTCCGCGCCGGTCTAGACCTTCTGCTACATCTGAAGGATCAGCCCAAGTCTCTGCACCAAGAGGATCACAGCCAGCTGGTAGAGGTAGAGGCAGAGATAGGGATCCTAGTAACACTCCTAGAAGTCAAAGCACTGTCAACCAGCCAGTATCCAGTAGCGCACCAGTCAGAGTGTATACCATGCGTCAGAGGGAGGAGGCTGAAACATCAGACGTAGTAGCTGGTATTTTCTCCATACTTGATCAAGATGTACATGTGTTATTTGATCCTGGCTCCACACATTCATATGTTAGTGCTAGTGTGATGTGTTCTACTGCTATTCAGTGTGTACCAATGGATTATGATGTGCTAGTAACTAGTCCATTAGGCCAAGAGGTCAGGGTAAATAAATTATATAGGGATTGTCCTTTGGTGATCCAAGGACACACTTTTCTGTCTGATTTAATTGAAATGCCCTTCAGAGATTATGACATTATCTTGGGAATGGATTGGTTAGCCAGGCATCATGCGATGATTGATTGTAGATCAAGATCCACTTTTAGTCTCCTCGGATGGTGATGTGGTAATACATGGGGAGAGGCAGTTATTGCCTTCAAACATCATTTTAGCTGGACTGGCCAGAAAAATGATTAGGAAAGGGTATGAGGCATACTTGGCACATGTGATAGACACACAAGTGGATAGTCCAGCTCTGAAGGACATTCCCACTGTATGTGACTTTCCGGATGTGTTTCCTGATGAATTGCCAGGATTACCTCCAGAAAGAGAAGTGCAGTTTGAAATTGATGTTATGCCTGGTGTGGACCAAATCTCCATAACGCCATACAGAATGGCACCAGCAGAACTAAAAGAATTGAAAGTACAGTTGCAAGAGTTGCTTGACAAAGGCTTCATCCACCCTAGTGTGTCACCTTGGGGAGCGCCAGTGTTGTTTCTAAAGAAGAAGGATGGCACTCTCCGGTTATGCATTGACTATCGGCAGTTGAATAAGGTGACAATAAAGAACAGATATCCATTGCCCCGTATTGATGACTTGTTTGATCAGTTAAGGGGTGCAGTTGTGTTCTCCAAAATTAACCTGAGATTAGGTTATTATCAGTTGAGAGTACAAGAGCAGAGTATTTCTAAAATTGCCCTTCGAACCCTCTATGGCCATTATGAGTTCTTGGTCATGCCATTCGGGTTAACTAATGCTCCAGCTGCTTTTATGGATATGATGAACACTATCTTCAGACCATACCTTGACCAGTTTGTTGTGGTATTTATCAATGATATATTGGTTTACTCGAGGAATGCAGAAGAGCATGATAGACATTTGCGCATTGTACTGTAAACTTTAAGGGAGAAATAGTTATATGCCAAATTATCGAAGTGTGAATTTTGGCTGAAGGAGATATCCTTTTTGGGGCACATAGTATCAGCAGAGGGTATTAAGGTAGATCCAAGTAAGATTGAAGCTGTCCTTAATTGGAGGCCACCCAAAAATGTCACAGAGATTTGCAGTTTTCTGGGTTTAGCTGGATACTACCGTCGATTTGTGAAGGGATTCTCCATGTTGGCATCTCCATTGACCAAGCTGCTTAGAAAAGATGTAAAATTTCAGTGGACGGATAAATGCCAGCAAAGCTTTGATGAATTGAAGAGATGTTTGACTGAAGCTCCAGTCCTGACTTTACCTACACCGGGTAAAGAATATACAGTTTATAGTGATGCTTCTCACAATGGGTTAGGTTGTTTGTTGATGCAAGATCAAAATGTCATTGCCTATGCATCACGCCAGCTAAAACCGCATGAGAGAAATTATCCAACACATGACTTGGAGCTTGCAGCCATTGTGTTTGCTCTTAAGATATGGAGACATTATTTGTATGGGGAGAAGTGCTACATCTACACAGATCATAAGAGTTTGAAGTATTTGGGCACCCAGAAACAACTAAATTTGAGATAGAGGAGTTGGTTAGAGTTGATAAAAGACTATGATTGTCTGATAGACTATCAGCCAAGGAAAGCTAATGTTGTGGCTGATGCCTTAAGTCGCAAGACTATGTCAAGTCTAAGGGTTACTCCTTTGTCTTTGGTGCATGAGTTAATATCATTATATGCCAGCTTAGAGGTTAGTGACGATGGACAGACAGCAGTTGCATGGCATGTACAGCCAGTGTTGATTGATCAGATTAGAATGGCTGCTCAAAACGATCAGAAATATCAGAAGCTGTTGGAAGAAGTCCGGAAGGGCAAGAAACCAGATTTCTCAATAAGAGATGATGGTCTATTGCTACACTAGGGTAGAATGTGTGTTCCTAATGATGTTGATTTGAGGCAGATCATTTTGAAGGAAGCACATGAATCTCCTTTTGCCATGCACCCTGGTGGTACAAAAATGTATAAAGGGATAAAGGAGCATTACTGGTGGATGGGTATGAAAAGAGATGTGGCGGAGTTTGTTTCCAAATGCCTAACTTGTCAGCAAGTAAAGGCAGAGCATCAAGTACTAACTGGGTTATTACATCCACTACCAGTGCCAAAATGGAAATGGGAGAGAATAACTATAGATTTTGTGATGGGACTTCCGAGGACACAGAAGAGTCATGATGCAGTATGGGTCATTGTTGACAGACTAACCAAGTCTGCTCATTTTCTTCCAGTCCGAATGGACTACATTTTAGAAAGATTGGCCAGGTTGTACATTGATGAGATTGTGAGACTACATGGAGTGCCAGTATCCATTGTATCAGACAGAGATCCTAGGTTCACTTCTAAATTCTGGGGTAGTCTTCAGAGAGCCCTAGGAACTAGATTAAACTTCAGTACTGCATTCCATCCACAGACAGATAGCCAGTCTGAGAGGGTAATTCAAATCTTGGTGGACATGCTACGGGCTTGTGTGATTGAGTTTGAGGGCAGTTGGGATACACACTTGCCTTTAATTGAGTTCGCTTATAACAACAGCTACCAATCAATCATTGGGATGCCTCCATATGAAGCTTTGTATGGTAAAAAATGTAGAACCCCGTTGTGTTGGGATGACATGGGTGAAAGAAAAATGATTGGACCCAAAATTGTTCAGCAAACTGAGGAGAAGATCAAAGTAATTAGAGATCGACTTAAGACTGCATCAGACCGGCAGAAGTCCTATATTGATCTGAAGAGAAGAGATATTGAGTATGCAGTGGGTGAGAAAGTTTTCCTCAAAGTTTCTCCTTGGAAGAGAATTATGAGATTTGGTAGAAAGGGGAAACTGAGTCCTTATTTCATTGGGCCATATGAGGTTCTGGAAAGAGTGGGTCCTTTGGCATATCGGTTGCACTACCTCCAAAGTTGGAGAAGATACATAATGTTTTCCATGTGTCTATGTTAAGGAGGTACCGATCAAACCCATCTCATGTACTACCAGTAGAGGAAATTGAAGTGAATCCAGACCTCACATATGAAGAAGAACCCATAGAGATTCTGGCTTATGAGGTGAAGCAGCTACGGAACAAACAGATACCGTTGGAAAAAGTGCTGTGGAACCATCATTCAGGCCAGGAGGCTACTTGGGAACGAGAGGAGGACATGAGGAGACAGCACCCACAGCTGTTCAAAGAGTAATACCAGGTAAAATTTCGAGACAAAATTTATTTAAGGGGGGGGGGGGGAGAATTGTAACACCCCTATTTGCATAGCCTGGTATATTTCACTGTTCCGATGACCGGAGTCGGTCCGAAAAATTAAGGAGATTAGAACCACATCTAAGACAACTAGATAACCTATAAATACAAATAATTAGTAATGTCCAATTAGTTAAGTAAAAATAAGAAAAACAGAACATAAGAAGTTAAACGAGCCGAGAGTCACAGCGAAGGGTGACCTTCTCGGGAATGACTGCGAAGTTGTTTTAAACTCAAATTTCGAACCATAAAATGTGATGCCGCGGTCCTTAGGACCCTTATAAACACAGTGGAAAAGAGAAAATCACGAAAAAGAATTGTTAAGCCAGTCAAATAATTAGGTCAGGGAGCTGGAAGAAATATGAAATTATTCGCAAACCGAGTTGAACCGACGAAGGGCAATTTGGTCAATTGACCCCGAGAGCTGACTCCTGACCTAACTATCAAATAAAATCAGAGAAAAGAAAATTTCAGAATCGAGAATTAAATTAAAGAACTAATAGAAAAAAAAAAAGAAGAGAAAATGAAAAAGTTAAAAAGGTGTAGGAAGATGACATCATGCATGATATCATGCATGATGCCATAAGTCACATAATTAATAAATTAATTAAATGGGTTTTTGGGTCTTCCATAGGGATAAAAACAAAACAAAAGAAAAAAAAAAGAAAAAGACTTCATCCTCTAAAAAAAAACGTGAACCATTCTCTCTCCCTCTCCCTCACAAAAAAACTCCCATGGAAGCTTAATACAAGCTTGATTCCACCCACTTAACCTTATTTTATCCCCAAATTAATCCATAAAAACTTGTTAACTTCACTTGGGGAAGCATTTTAAGAAGAAAAGAAAAGGAAAAAGGGAGTGAAATTGAAGAATTAGAGCTAAAAATTCTACTCACTTAAGGTTGGTACCCTTCCTTCATTCTCTCTTTGAATTTATGTTTAAGTAGCTAAATTACATTTGTAACCAACAAATAAGTGAATAAAATAAAGCATGGTGGACCAAATAGAAATGTAGGCAGCTAGGGTTTAGGTTTGAGGATGGATAATTTTGATACAAATTATGAATTAGTTAAGTGTGAATGAGTGTATAACTTCTAAGTATGCAATTAGAATTCAACAAGTGAGTTAAACATGGAAGTTAGGGTTTTGGACCTAGGGTGTAACACCCCTAAGTTCGGTAGTGCGTTCTACTGTTTTAGTGACCAGTGTTGTCCAGACAGCTAGGATGCCTAGAACTACACTTCGATATGAGTTAGGAGACATAAAATAATGAAATACAAGAAAATAAAATACAATAAAAACAAAGGAAAAATAATAGCAAAGAAATGTAACCAAGTTAAGCTAGCCGAGAACCCTAGCGATCGGTGACCGCACCGGGAAGTCACGGCATGGGCCGTTGACTAGCCCTGAACCGTGGAAAACCCTGAAAAATATTTTTAAGACTTAGATAGACACCTATTGAAGTATAAATACCATTATAAATATCAAAGAAAAATTAATTAATTAGTACAAAGAAAAGTGAGAAATCAAAAAACGGACAAAATCCGGTGTTACCAAAAAATCGGGAATGCAACCCGAACAGGGGCATTGTGGTCATTTGATACTCTGAGTTGTCTTTTGACCTAAATGTCCATTAAAAATAAATGATATTACACTTGGAAAATGTCATGAAAAATTGAATTAGTGGTATCTAATATAAATAGCAAAAATGGGAAGCTTAATGTGGGAAAATGAAATCTTATATTAAACTAATATTTAATTTAAGCTTAGTGCTCCACTCACCCATCAAAGTGGACCACTAACTCATCATCTTGGGCAGAATACACATCTTCATCCTCAACCTTAGAACCAGCAGAAATTTTCTCTTAAAAAAAACTCCATTGATGCATGGTTTGAAGCTCCATGCATGTGAGATTCAAGCTCCTTTCTTGGCACTTTCCTTCATTAAAGATTGTCCATATACCTTGGGTAGTAGATAGGCAACAAGAAGACCAAGTTTTGGAGAGATTTTGAAGAGTTTCCAAAGTGGTAAGTTTGTGTTTTTGGGTTGTAGCTTCATTAAAGTTAGTAAGAATATTATGGGTACTTGAATTGTGGAGAGATTTTTGAGGTTTGATGTTTAAAGGGAGATGTGTACTTTTGGCAACCATGGAAACTCCTTGAGGATAGTTTATTCTTGCTTGTAAATGGTAGATTAAAGGGTTGATTAAATGTTATGTGTGTAGGAATTAATTTGGGTGATGTATACTTAGTATATGTGAATGTGTACTTGAATTTGGAAGCTTGGAAATTAATGGACTGTAATGTATGAATCGGCAGCTTGGTTTAGTGAACCATAAAGATGTTATTTCATGTTTGGTTTATGGAATATTAATGTTGAATTGTGATAGTCGTTATGGCAGCTTGGGTATATGTATGATGGTGTGAGGTTGGACATGTAAATGAGCTAGGTTAAGTGATTGAATTGTTGTAATTTGAGCTTGAAAAATTCTGTGCTAAATGGTGCATATTGAGGGTGATAGTAAGCTGCCAAAATGACCAAAAATATGTTGTGAATTATGTTTAGGTCATGTTACAAACCAGAATTGGCATGAATGTGTAGTTTGGTAATTGTTAAAAGTGTCCTTTGATGAGTAATGAATAAAATGCATAAGGGCAGTTTATGTTATGGCCTAGAACCTTAAGTGTGTAGCTCTAATTGGTATGAGACCAATTGGAGGTGAAACTAGGCACAAAATGTGCCAACTTTCATGAAGGAAGCTTACCAAAATTCTGCTTGTAAGGTAACTTGAAAAGTGACCAAATCCGGATTAGTGCATTTAAGGCCTGAAAATTGACCATTTGGGCAGCAGTTAGTATTTTGGCCATAACTCACTCAAAACAGGTCCAATTGACCCGAAATTTTGACCATGAATAACTAAGACATATATCTACAAGTCTTATGAAGACACCAAAGCCCAGAAATGACCATAAGCAAGTCAAACAGCTTGCACAAGTTCGGGTCCAAAAACTGGCCGAACCAAAATTGACCTAAAATAACCTAAAGTGACCAATTTTGGTACATTCTGACCAGCAATAGTAAAATGACCATAACTTGGTCTAGTAAACTTAGAATGACCTGAAATTTTGCCCTGCGTGCAATAAGACATAGATCTACAAGTTTGTAGTTTTGACCGAAACTCGAAAGCTGAGGAAACTAGGTCATCCGGCTAGGTCAAATTAGTATACCGGGATCTAACAAATTGCAATAAAATGCAATATACATGGAAATAAATTTGGTAACATGTACCAATACTAAAAGGCTACAAATGTGACATATTGGTAACATTAAAACCTAATTCACCTAGACTGCATCGAGGGTTGACATCTTAAGTTGACCAAGGAAATAATAGAATTCAATAAGTTAATTATTAAGCTTTATTCTTAGAGACAGTTTAAATGAGTACTGAAACACTACAAATTATGTTTCTCAGTTAGCAAAGACTCAGGGAAGGGGAAGGAAACACTGAGTCAGAGCTAAGAGATAGTTATCAGAGGTTTGTGCACAGCTAGTTTTTAACTGATTTTGTTTTGAATATTTCATGTGATTAAATGACATTTTTTTCTTATGTATTATGTTTAACAAGCATTGGATTTAATTCAATGATTATTGAAATTGTTATACTATGTATAAATTTAGCTTTTAGAAATGGTATTTCCACAAGTATTAAGCATTGTTATGGATTGAATAAATTATGTTTTGGAAAATTGTGATAGAACATGTTTTGAATTGTGATGGTAATTTTCATGGAAAAATGCAAATTTATGATTTGAATTATAATAAGCATAAAATTAATTGGATATTGGAATTGAATTTGAATCGAATTATATTGTGATTTATGCTCATTAAAAGGATTGTGATATTTTTTTATATCTCACTATAGATGCTTGACTAGGTTATTAACCGTCTCTCTCATTTGTTGAGAAGACAATGGAGTTAGTTATGTTTTAATTACCATGGTACGTGCACAGGCTTAGATTTTCCTCTGATTTGAGGTTAGATCTAAGTTTTTTATCGTTATGGCCCTTGCGGAAGATTCATTATTGTGGTGTGTACTGTGCACGATGATTCGACCTCCTCGACCATAGGGAGTTAGAATCTGATTCGACCTCCCCGACCATAGGGAGTTAGAATCACTTCGAATATGGCCCTTTGGGATTAGTCTTGCATAGTTAGTGAGATAAAGAATGATTTTTGAGATATAGCATAATTTTTGAGATAAAGAATGATTTTTGAGATACAGCATGATTTTTTAGATAAAGAATGATTTTTGAGATATAGCATGATTTTTGAGATAAAGAATGATTTTTGAGATACAGCATGGTTTTTGAGATAAAGAATGATTTTTGAGATAAAGAATGATTTTTGAGATACAGCATGATTTTTGAGATACAGCATGGTTTTTGAGATCTGACATGGTTTTGAGATCTGAGAATGTTTTTGAATAGTAAAGAATTGTGATTTCAGTTATGATTTATGTATAATTGATTTTGTTAGAACTACCTTAAATGGTTAGTCATGATTTGATAAATTGAATTTCGTGATCAAAGTCATTTCATACAAATGATTTACATTATTGGTAATGAATATTTTGAGTTTTGAAATTTGATGAGTAT
Organism: Hevea brasiliensis; assembly: GCF_030052815.1. Classification (NCBI taxonomy): domain Eukaryota; kingdom Viridiplantae; phylum Streptophyta; class Magnoliopsida; order Malpighiales; family Euphorbiaceae; genus Hevea; species Hevea brasiliensis. The sequence goes on along the minus strand of NC_079497.1, from coordinate 77,473,457 downwards.
TCAGATTTCCTAATTATTTGCTGTAAATTTTGTCAATGCATATTGTACTATGTTTTAAATTATAGTTGTGCACCACTGAATTCACCACTCAGCGATAGCTTTGTATGTTGTCACAGGTAAGAAGAGCATAAAGCAGTGAGTAAGTTTCTTTGAAGACACATTCAGATCAGCTCCAGGTATATCATAGGTATACCCATGTACATTTGATGTATGCATGTAATAATATGTATATAAATTATTTGAGCAGTTGTATAAAAACTCTTGTAAAAATTTTAGTATGTAATTAAATATAAATTATTGTAAATGTGAATTTGGGATTTCATTTATCTGAACAGTTTTGTAATATTAATTTTGAGTCTTGTAATCAATGAAATGTTTCTTTTATAAGGAGATTGATTTGATTATTGAGATTTGAATTATGGGTTCAAATGAAGTTATTGAAGTCGTATTTGAGAAAATATATTGGAAGGGTGTTCTTTGCAAGTTTTGAAGAACTGTTTTCTCATAATACAACCAGCACTTTGCCGAAATTTTGAAAAAAATTTTATAACACCAGATTTTAATCAATGATTTAAATTTCATGAAAACTGTTTTAAAATCCCTTGTAGTATATTTAATGGATTATCGGTATGCGAAGTACGGTAATTCATTAGGTGTACTACGGGATCATGTTACATCTTACAGGGGAGTAGGGTGTGACATAGGGTTTGGGAGACAAAATTTAGAGAAATGGTGAAATGATGTCTTTGACCTAATGTGAAGTGAAAAATGATCATTTGTGACCAAATGAGGTGTGTTAGAAGTGTTGGAATTAAAAGCCAATTCGGATTGGATAAGGTCATGTGTTGGCAGCATGACCAAAATTCTCTTTGACGGACGAAAAATAAAATTTTACAAATCCAATGGATATGGGACCAATTGGGGATGAGAATAGGCACTAAATGACACAATTTTCCTTTAGGAAGCATGCCCAAAAAGTGACTAAAACCTAGTGAACAAATTGATCAAAGTTGAAAAATTGCAGGCTGCCACTGCACAAATTGACCAAATGAACAGTATTTGTTCATTTGGTCATAACTTGAGATAGGAAGGTCTAAATGACCTGCAATTTTACCAGGGGTTAGACGAGATGTAGATCTAAAACTTTCATGAAGTACATAAACCTAAATTATGCCATTAACAAAATCAAATTACTGAGCAAAATTGGGTCACTGAATCTGCAGACTGCAGATTTGCCATTTGAACAGTAAAGTTTCAATGGCTATAACTCTCTCTAGAAAACTTCGATTTAGGTGATTCTTGAACTGATGGAAACCTAAGACATAGTAGAAAATTTCATATGAAGAAAATTAGACCAAATTATGTACTGAACTTGATCAAATTGCTGAACGAAGTTGGATCAACAAATCTGAAGAACCAAAATTTTGTAGCATGAATAGTAAATGTAATTTGCTTATAACTTGAGCTACAAAACTCCAATTGGGGTGATTAAAAAAGGAGAATAAACTTAAGACAATAGGGAACATTTTCTATGAAGGAAGGTTTGCCAAATTCCAACAGTAAAATGACTAATGAAACAGTGCAACTTAAGACTCCAAAATCGAAAATTTGACAATTTTGCCTAAAAAACTTAAGTGTTGAGAAAATGACCAAAACCAACAAGTTTGGTGACCAAAATGTGGTATGTGGGTGAAGTTGGAATTCCCATATCTATTAAGCCTTAGAAAGTTAACAATTTGACTTGAATAGTGTAGTGAATAGTAACCCGAAACACAAAAATTTCGAGAACATCGAATTTAGCACATTAGAGCTAGGTAAAAGTGAAGTTAAATTTATTTTTGGATTTATGCTAAGTTATGGAACTGAAACACTGTGAAACTATGTGTTTTAGCTGAAAAAGACTTGGAAGCTCTGAGAGACTGAGTCAAGGCCTAGAGACGACTCACGTCAGGTTTGTGCACAATAAACCTTATTTGAACCTTTTGTCATTGAAATATTGATTTAGTGTGATTTATGAAAATTTGAAGTTAATTATGAATTGTGTTGCCATCTTGTGAATGAAATTATGACTTTGGAAATTTATTGGATTTCTCACGAATCATTTGAATAAAATGTTTGAAATTGATTTTTTAATTCACACTTAGCATGACAGTGCCTTATTATTCCTCCTCCATTTATGGGGTGAGATCGATTATTTTCCTCCCTCTCTTGTTTACCAGTTGAGGTTGTAGATCGGATGAGTACTCGTTAGCTAGCTAGCCACCTCCCTTATTGATTTCGATTAGTGAGGTTGTAGATTGCTTTGTCGTGGTGTACAACGCGGCATTGATCGAAAATTTTGTGTCATGGCTTAAGTTATGTATGAATTGGCAACGTTGTGTTTCTTAAATTATTTGACTAAATTGTGTTATTATGATCTTTAAAAATTTGTGAAATGTGATTGAGAAATATTTAAACTGTGTTTTGATAATGAATGATTTATGTATTGTATTTTAAATTTTTATTGTGCACCACTGAGTATTTTTATACTCAGCGATAGCTTGTTTTGCTGTCGTAGATAAGAGCAAAGAGAAAGTAGCAAAGTGAGCTGCGGGATTGGCAAAAACTCTTGATCATTTTTGTACGGGTATTATTTTATACCATTGTTGTTCTTTTGATGTAAATACTGTAATGTCATAAGTATCAATGTAAAGTGAGCAGTTGTATAATAAATTGTAATAATATTATGTTTGGAACTTCTTTTTGTAAATTAATATTTGTAGTTGAGAATTTCATACTTTATACACTGTGAATGAAGTTATTAAATATTTTGTGATGTTAAACTTTGATTGGATTGTGAAATTATTTTTGAAGTGGATTAAATTGAGTTGACTTGAAATTATTTGGTGGTTGGGAGTTGTGAAAAATTTTTGGAAGTGTTTTTTACAGGTTTTTGAAGAACGATTTTCTCCAAATATAAACGGAACTCTGTCAAAATTTTTATAAAATTTGCGGTAAAATTTAAATGGATAAAATTTTTACTAGTTTATAAGCTTTTAATAAATGATTTTAATTCCTACCAAAATGTTCACCAGTTCCAAAATGCAAGAAAATAGTTTTAAAATCCCTTGTAGTGTACTTAATGAATTATCAGTAGGCGAAGTTCTGTAGTTCATTAGGTATTCTACGGGATCATGTTATACCTTAAAAAGGGGTAAGGTGTGATACATTAACTGTGTAAAATGCCCTAGTATGCCTAGAATGATTGGTTTGGATAGGTTGGCATGCCAATAGGGTTCAGTTAACAGTACTGCATATGGCAATATGCCATTCTGGGATTTTATGGCTTTTAGCCATTCTGATATCAGTGCGATACTGTAACACCCCGAACCTCCGAGTTATGAATAGTACCATTTTTGGTCCATGACTAATACAATTTAAAGACACCTTGAGAACCAAAAATAAATAGAAAATTAATTGAGATAGACACAATAAAAATTCAAGTGACCTAAAAATATAAGGATTCACCAGGTATGTTGAAAAAGAGGGATTATGACCCGATAAGGGACATTTTGGTCAATTCACCTCAAGATTTGACTTTTGACCGAAATATCAATTAAATTAAATGAAATTAATGAATTGAATTATGGGGTAAAAATTGAAGAAAAATTCAAGTAAAATATGTAAGGGAAAATTTAAGAAATGAAAACTTAAACTTTCATTTCTATTATGACAAAATTAAAATGAAGGACTTATGGGCTTTTAATAATTAAATTTAATTATTTAATTAAAAGGAAAAATTAAGTGTAAATGTAAAAAAAAAAAGGAATAAAAATTTAAGTTTAATTATCCTTATGACATAATTAAAATTTATAATTTTAATAAACCAATTTTGGGGTTATATATATATATATATATATATATATATATATATAAGAAGACAAATGTCTTCTTCATTTTTATTTTTTCATAAGGTGCAACCACCCACTCCTCTCTCTTCCTCTCTCTCTCTTTTTCTCTTCTTCTTCCACTTCTTCCCCTCATTGATTTTCCCTCCCAAGTTTTAATTCCCTTAAATTTCCTTCATAAATCCTATAACCCACTAAAAGAAAAGAGCAAAGAGAACTTTGATTGAGGCATTGGAGCAAGTAGAGCAAAAGAAATTAGAAGAAAAATTGAAGTTGGAAAGAAATCACTTGAGGTAAGTTTCTTTTCATGTTAGATTAGTTGTATAAGCCTTGAATGAAGTTAACTTATGATGAAATTTCATGAGAAATTGAAAGGAAACATGCATGGAAACCTAAGACATAGTAGAACATTTCATATGAAGAACTTGAGGCCAAATTATGGAATTAACCCAATCAAATTGCTGAGCAAAGTTGAATCACCGAATTTACAGAAATCTAGAAATCTGTAGATTTACCATATGAACAGTAAACTTTGCATGGCCATAACACTCTCTAGAAAACTGCTATTTAGGTGATTCTTGAACTGATGGAAACCTAAGAAATAATAGAACATTTCGTATGAAGAACATTAGACCAAATTATGGACTTAACATGATCAAATTCCTGAACGAAGTTGGATCGATAAATATGCTAGAACTGAATCTGCTGGATGAACAGTGAAATGAACAGTAATCGTGTTTTGTTCATAACTTGAGCTACACAGTTCCGAATTAGGTGATTCAAAAAGGAAAATAAAGTTAAGACCTAAATGAACAATTTTCATGAAGAACACCTCATCAAATTATGATCGGAACTAGGCAAAAATTGGGTTCAAAGATTGGGGCACCAAGCTATCCGAAAACCAAAATATTCTAAAATTTTCAAAGCTAACTTGGGATGCATTAGACATGCATGTAATGAGTTCTTGGCAGCAATTGAGATTGGTATTGAGGTATTCTATTTGCATATTTTCAGTAAAAAAAAGAAGTTGGAACGGATAAGGAGAAGTAGATAACAAGGAAGGAGAATTATTGAAGGTTTGTGCACAACTAAACTTTTCTTCGTTTTTAAACTTGTAAATTTCTTGGAATGTGTTAAATTGAATGAGTTTGCTTTGAACAAGTTTACTTTGATTGAAATATGGTTTTTCTCTTGCATTTAAGAAATTTGGGTGTTGCCACCTTTATATAGATATTATGATGAATTTATATGTGTTTATTGGTTTATAAATGTGATTGTGGAGTGGGAAATTTTTGGAAACTGTTTTGAAACCACAGTTAGCATGACAGTCCCTTTCGAAACTCCATAGTAGTAACGGCTACTTGGGGTTGATAATTGATATTGATTATGTCTCCCATTAATAACGGTTAGTGGGGTAAGATTACATGAGTACTTATTAGCTAGCTAGCCCTTCCCTCATTAATAACGGTTAGTGAGGTTGAGATTGCTTTGTCATGATGTACAACACGGCACTGATCTTGAAATTTTGTGTCATGGCCTAAACTGTGTGTTGATGTTGGCAACACATTAGTGTGATTTCTCATTTGAAATGTTATTCTAATAAATGGCCTTTATGGACTTAGAACTATTGTGAAGTTTTCATGCTTAAGAAAAATGTGATTTATTATGCTTTGACAAATTGTATTTTACCTTAAGTTTTAAAGTTATTAGTTGTGCACCACTGAGTGATATACTCAGCGATAGCTTATTTATGCTGTCGCAGGTAAGGAAAAGGAGAAGGCTGCCGAGTGAGAGACTTGAAAGCAGCATTTTGGTATTGTTTATGGATATTTATGTTAGGTATACCCTTGTGACTCCTTTGGATATAGCTTATACCTATATGTATGGATGTACAGACATTGAGCATTTTTTATTTAAAAGCATTGCATTGCTATCACAGTTTGTGTAACACCCCTATTTGTATAGCCTGGTATATTTCACTGTTTCGGTGACTGGAGTTGGTCCGGACAATTAAGGGGATTAGAACCACACTTAAGACAACTAGAGAAGCCATAAACACAAATAATTAGTAATTGTCAATTAGTTAAGTATAAATAAGAAAAACAGAACATAAGAAGTTAAACGAGCCGAGAGTCACAGCGATGGGTGACCTTGTTGGGAAGGATTGCGAAGTCGATTTAAACTCAAATTTTGAACCGTAAAATGTGACGCTGCAGTCCTTAGGACCATTACAAACACAGTGGAAAAGAGAAAATCATGGAAAAAGGTTGTTAAGCCAGTCAAATAATTAGGTCAGGGAGCCAGAAGAAATATTGAATTATTTACAAATCGGGTTGAACCGGCGAGGGGCAATTTAGTCAATTTACCCTGAGAGCTGACTCCTGACCTAATTGTCAAATAAAATTAGAGAAAATAAAATTTCAGAGTCAGGAATTAAATTAAAGAACAAATAAAAAAATAAATAAAAAAAAGAAAAAGAAAAGTTAAAAAGGTAGTGACATCATCATGGTGACATCATGTATGAGGTCATAAATAAATTTTATTTACTTGATAATTTGACTAAGTCAATTAGAGGATAAATATACAAAATAAAGAAACAAAAATCATTTTTCCTTCTTCTTCTTCTTGCTAGCCGAAACCCTCTCTCTCCCTCTCCATGGTTGTCTTCCATTGAAGCTTGCACTCAAGCTTAAATTTCCTCACTAAACCTTGATAGTTTCCATAAACACCTCATTAGAGCTTGTTATCTCAACCTAAGAAGAAGATTGAAAGAGGAAAGAAGAACAAAAGATAGAGATTTGAAGGATTTGAATTTCTAAGAAAGGTTAGTAAGCAAACTTGATAATTTTAGTTTGATTTCTACATTTTTAACTTATTGAACTTGGAAATAAACTTTAAATAAAAAGAAAATTTTTGTTGAGGGACCACAAGTGAATTTCGGCCAGCATGTGCATGGGGGTATATTTGCATGGTTTGATTGAATTAGGAGGGAATATGAACCTCAAGTAGTTGAGTGATTATAGTTAAAGGCTTTGAATTAGCTAAATGTAACAATTTAGTGTGGTTAGGGTTTGGACACTTAGGGTTTAAGACAAAAATGTGAAAAATTGGTAAAAGATGTCTTGGACCTAGTTTGAAGTGAGAAATGGCCAATTGTGACCAAATGGAATGTGTTAGAATTGTTTGAACTAAAGCAAATTCGGATTCAATGTGGTCATGCTGCTGGCAGCATGACCATGGTCCCTTTGAGGGACCAAAACTGAAAATTTACAAGTCCAATTGGTATGAGACCAACTGGGAATGAAAATAGACACCAAATGACACAATTTTCATTTAGGAACCATGCCCAAAAAGTGACAAAAACCTAGTAAATAAATCTCAGTCTGCCCTGTACAAACAGACCAAATGAACAGTATTTGTTCATTTGGCCATAACTTGAGGTAGGCAGGTCTAAATGACCTGAAATTTTACCAGTGGACCTAAAACTTTCATGAAGGACAAAACCCAAATTATGCCATTAACCAAGTCATTTGGCCACCCAAAATTGGTGACTTAAAACTGCTAGAACCAAAATTTGCCCAGAAAATCTTGGTTAAGTCTAATCCGGCAGCCATGGTTCAAATGACTATAACTTGAGCTACAAAACTCCAATTGGAGTGATTCAAAAAGGAGAATAAACTTAAAACAATAGAGAACATTTTCTATGAAGAAAGTTTTTCCAAATTCCAACAGTAAAATGACCAATGGAATAGTGCAACCTTAGACACCAAAATTGAAAATTTATCAAATTTGCCTAAAAGACTTAGAATTTGAGTAAACAACCAAACCAACAAATTTAGTGACCAAAATATGGTATGTGAGTGAATTTGGAATTCTCATACCTATTAAGCCTTAGAAAGTCAATAATTTGACTTAAATAGTGTAGTGAATAGTAACCCCAAAACACAAAATTTAAAGAACGTCAAGTTTAGCACATTAGAGCTAGGTAAAAATGAATTTAAATTTATTTTTGAAATTATGCTAAGTTATGATACTGAAACACTGTGAAACTGTGTGTTTCAGTGGAAAAGAATACTGGGAAAGAACCCGAGGAATCGAGTTAAGGCCAAAAGGCGACTCGTTTAAGGTTTGTGCACAACGTATAATTTTTGTAAATTATCTTCTACATATTATTTTGAATAATGTGAAATATTGAATTATGACATTATTATGATCCTTTTTATTTAAATTGTTGAAAGTTATTTGTGTATATTTGAAATGACAATGTTTAGTAAATTGTTAAGATAAGTTTTGAAACCACAATGTCATGACCATATATTTGAACACCTCACTAGCATGACTAGTGGGGGTAATCAGTTTCGAATTTTGATTCATTCTCTGGCTGAAGGTGTGTGCCAGTAGAAGAAGAAATTGAATGGATATCCATATATTTGAGCTAGCTAGCCTTGTGATGTGACTTCTCTTTAGCCTCTGGCTATTGAGATTATATTTGTTTCGAATGGCATGATTTAACTGTGGGTTTTATGAAATGTGTTTTGATACTTCGAAATGAAATTGTTTGCAATAAAATCTCATAATTCATGTTTTGTGTTTAACTCTCATGTTCCGTTCAATTTTTGAATAAATGTGATTTAAATTCTGCATAAAGATTATTTTAGTATGTTGTGCACCACTGAGTCCTAATACTCAGCGATAGCTGTTATTGCTATCGCAGATATAGAGACTAGAGGAGCAGCAGATTGAGCTGCTGAGGACAAGGGAGCTACTTACCTTAAAGCTATCGGGTATAATTTATACCCTGACTGTAAATATTTATTTTGATGTATGTATTGCACATAAATATATGGACATGTAAAATTGGTCTTGAGCAGCTTGTACAAAGTTTGTATAAAGTTTGTAATAAAATTTAGTTTAAATTTCTTTTGATGTAAATTTTTGCAATGGTGTATATAAATTACTTTGTCATTAATGAAATATGTATGGTAGCATTTATTTTGAATTGAATGAAATTCATTAATGGTATTTGATGATTGTTGGATATTGAAAATGGTGGATTTGAATTTTTGGAAGAATGTGTTGAAATTGATTGAGATGATTGTGAATTTGAAGAAGTTGTTGAGAAAAATTATTGGAAGTGCTTTTTTTTAGGTATTTGAAGAACTGTTTTCTCAAAATACAGACGAAACTCTAGCAAAATTTTTATAAAATTTGCAAAAAAATAAAATGAATCAAAAATATTAACTAGTTTTAATTTTAATTAAATGTTTTAAATACCTATTAGAAAATGCTCACCACTTATCAAAAATAAGAAAATTGTTTTAAAATCCCTTGTAGGGTACTTAATGAGTTATTGGTAGGTAAAGTTCAGTAGTTCATTAGGTATTCTACGGGATCATGTTATACCTTACAGAGACGTAAGGTGTGACATGTTTTAGTGGTATCAAAGCAAATTTTTGAAGTATGTTTTAACTTGTGAAGTTGTGTCTTTCCTTGTTAAGTACAACTGCTCAATGTCCATAATTGTTACATACAGTACATTACATCATAAATATGAACTAACGGAGGGAAATCTCCATGTGTTATTTATTCAGGAGATACCCTAACTTCATACTAAAATGGAAGAAGGGGATCGCTCAGTCGAGCAATCTATTGAAGCTGAGGCACAAGGGGAAGCCCCAGCTTTACAGAATGTCAGTGGATCAATAGCACCAGCCCCACAAATGCCTCAGTTTCCTACACAATTTGCACAACAGATTGCTGTGATGTTTCAACAAATGGCTAGAGGTATGCCTGCTCAAGCTCCACCCCAGACACCTGTGGCACAACCACTGCCTCCAGCCAGGCAGTATGATAAGTTATTGAAGTATGGAGCTACTGAATTTAAGGATACAGTGGACCCTTTAGAGGCAGAGCAATGGCTTGAAAGAATGGATAGAGTATTTAAGAAGCTGCATTGCCAAGATGAATTGAAGTTTGAATACTCCTTGTCACTACTGCAAGGGGATGCGTATGATTGGTGGAAGACCATCCCCCACAGCTTAGCTGAACCACCAGTACTGACCTGGGATGACTTCATCAGAGAATTTAGACAGAAATACATCCTAGATGCATATGTTGATTAGAAATTGCAAAAATTTTTGAGTTTGAAACAACGGAACCGATCAGTGGCAGAGTATGAGAGGGAGTTCTCCCATTTAAGCCACTATGTTGGGAGTCTCCTTTCTACCAGTAAGGCAAGATGCAAGAGATTTGAGACTGGTTTGAAGCCTAGTTTGAGAATGCAAGTAGTGGGATTCAAACACACCAACTTTTCAGAACTCATGTCTCAAGCACTCGAGTTGGAAAGGATTGAATCAAAAGCGACCCCAACAAAAGAAAAATCAGAAAAAGTTGAAAAATCAGAGAAAGACAAGGGAGAAAAATCAGTTGAAAAAAGTTCTGGTGGTACTTCTAAGAAAAAGAAGAAATTTAGTGGACCCAACAGGGGTCGAGGTGGAAGATTTTGTAGGGGCAAATTTTCTGGACAGAGACCCCCTAAGTCTGGTCAGCAGTCGAGCAGGGGTTCATATTCTGCCCACCCCTGTGAGACTTGTGGCAAGATTCATGGGGGGGAATGCTATTGGGCCACTGGAGCCTGTTTTAACTATGGAGGCAAGGGCCATTTAGCTAAAGATTGCACTAGTGCCCCTAAATATGGTCCAGCTCCTATGACTGTAGAAGGATCTATTCAGAGTCCTGCTTCCAAAAGTTCACAATCAGTTGGCAGAGGAAGAGGCAGAGGTAGAGGCACTGCTTTTGGCAGTCAAGGCATAGTTGGTCAGTTAGCACAAGGAAGTGCGTCAGCCAGAGTCTACACAATGAGACAGCGAGAAGAGGCTGAGACTTCTGATATTGTAGTTGGTACATTTTCTATCTCTGATCAAGAAGTATTTGTGTTGTTTGATCCGGGTTCAACCCACTCATATGTTAGTGCTAGCATAGTCAGTTCACTTGCTGTTCCATGTGTCCAAATGGGTTTTGAAGTGCTAGTAACTAGTCCGTTAGGACAAGAGGTTCGGGTCAACAAAATTTATAGAGACTATCCTTTAGTGATCTAAGGACATGTTTTCCTGTCAGATTTGATTGAAATGCCCTTCAGAGATTATGATATTATCTTGGGCATGGATTGGTTAGCCAGGCATCACGCCATGATTGACTGTAGACTGAAGATAGTTACTTTTGGTCTCTCTCTGTATGGTGATGTGGTAATACATGGGGAGAGGCATTTACTGCCATCAAACATCATTTCGGCTGCACTAGCTAGAAAAATGATCAGAAAGGGGTGTGAAGCATATTTGGCACATGTGATAGACACCCAAGTGGGGAGTCCAGCACTGAGGGACATCCCTACTGTATGTGACTTTTCGGATGTATTTCCTGATGAATTGCCAGGATTACCTCCAGAAAGAGAGGTGCAGTTTGAGATTGATGTTATGCCTGGTGTGGGCCCAATCTCCATAATGCCATATAGAATGGCACCAGCAGAATTGAAAGAGTTGAAAGTGCAGTTGCAAGAGTTGCTTGACAAGGGCTTTATCCGCCCTAGTGTGTCACCTTAGGGAGTGCCGGTGTTGTTTGTAAAGAAGAAGGATGGCACTCTCCGCTTATGTATTGATTATCGGCAGTTGAATAAGGTGACAATAAAGAATAGATATCCATTGCCCCGTATTGATGACTTATTTGATCAATTGAGGGGTGCAGCTATGTTCTCCAAAATTAAACTGAGATTAGGTTATTATCAGCTGAAAGTACAAGAGCAGAGTATTCCTAAAACTGCCTTCAGAACCTGCTATGGCCATTATGTGTTCTTGGTTATGCCATTCAGGTTAACTAATGCTCCGGCTGCTTTTATGGATCTGATGAATACTATCTTCAGACCATACCTCGATCAGTTTGTTGTGGTATTCATTGATGATATATTGGTCTATTCGAGGAGTGCAGAAGAGCATGATAGACATCTGCGGATTATACTAAAGACTTTGAGAGAGAAACAACTATATGCAAAATTGTCGAAGTGTGAATTTTGGCTGAAGGAAATATCTTTCTTGGGGCATGTAGTATCAGAAGAGGGCATTAAGGTAGATCCAAGTAAGATTGAAGCTGTCCTTAATTGGAGGCCACCCAAAAATATCACCGAGATTCACAGTTTTCAGGGTTTAGCTGGATACTACCGTAGATTTGTGAAGGGATTCTCCATGTGGGCATCTCTATTGACCAAGCTGCATAGAAAAGATGTGAAATTTGAGTGGACGGATAAATGCCAATAGAGTTTTGATGAATTAAAGAGATGTTTGACTGAAGCTCCAGTCCTTACTTTACCTACTCCGGGTAAAGAATACACAGTTTACAGTGATGCTTCTCACAATGGGGTAGGCTGTGTACTGATGCAAGATCGAAATGTCATTGCCTATGCATCACGCCAGCTAAAACCGCATGAGAGGAATTATCCGACACATGATTTGGAGCTTGCAGCTATAGTGTTTACTCTTAAGATCTGGAGACACTATTTGTATGGGGAGAAATGTTACATCTACACAGATCATAAGAGTTTGAAGTATTTGGGCACCCAGAAAGAATTGAATTTGAGACAGAGGAGATGGTTAGAGTTGATAAAAGACTATGATTGTCTGATAGACTATTAGCCAGGGAAAGCTAACGTTGTGGCTGACGCCTTAAGTCGCAAGACTATGGCAAGTCTACGAGTTACTCCTTTGTCTATGGTATATGAGTTGAGATCATTACATGCCAGCTTAGAGATTAATGATGAGGGGTAGACAGCAATTGCATGGCATGTACAGCCAATGTTGATTGATCAAATCAGAATGGCTGCTCGGAATGATGAAAGGTATCAGAAGCTGTTGGAAGAAGTTAGGCAGGGCAAGAAACCAGAATTCTCAGTCAGAGATGATGGTCTACTGCTACACCAGGGTAGAATATGTGTTCCTAATGATGTTGATTTGAGGCAGATCATTTTGAAGGAAGCACATGAGTCTCCTTTTGCCATGCACCCTGGTGGCACAAAAATGTATAGAGGGCTAAAGGAGCATTGCTGTTGGATGGGTATGAAAAGAGATGTGGCAGAGTTTGCTTCTAAATGCCTAACTTGTCAGCAAGTGAAGGTAGAGCATCAAGTACCTGCTGGGTTGTTACATCCACTACCAGTACCGGAATGGAAATGGGAGAGAATAACGATGGATTTTGTGATGGGACTTCCGAGGACACAGAAGAGTCATGATGTAGTAGGGGTCATTATTGACAGACTGACCAAGTCTACTCATTTTCTGCCAATTCAGATGGACTACAGTTTAGAAAGATTCGCCAAGTTATACATTGATGAGATTGTGAGACTGTATGGAGTGCCAGTATCCATCGTATCAAACAGAGATCCTAGGTTCACTTCTAGATTCTGGGGTAGTCTTCAGAGAGCCCTAGGAATTAGATTGAAGTTTAGTACTGCATTCCACCCATAGACAGATGGCCAGTCTGAGAGGGTAATTCAGATCTTGGAGGACATGCTACGGGCTTGTGTGATTGAATTTGAGGGCAGTTGGGATACACACTTGCCTTTGATTGAGTTTACTTACAACAACAGCTACCAATCAAGCATCGGGATGCCTCCATATGAAGCTTTGTATTGCAGAAAATGTAGAACCCCGTTGTGTTGGGATGACGTGGGTGAAAGAAAGATGATTGGACCCGAAATTATTCAGCAAACTGAGGAGAAGATCAGGGTGATCAAAGATTGACTTAAGAATGCATCAGAACGTCAGAAGTCCTACATTGATCTGAAGAGAAGAGATATTGAGTATGCAGTGGGTGAGAAAGTATTCCTCAAGGTTTCCCCTTGGAAGAGAATTATGAGATTCGGCAGAAAGGGGAAACTGAGTCCTCATTTCATTGGGCCATATGAGGTTCTGGAAAGAGTGGGTCCTTTGGCATATCGTTTGGCACTACCTCCAGAGTTAGAGAAGATATATAATGTCTTCCATGTGTCTATGTTGAGGAGGTATCGACCAGACCAATCTCATGTACTACCAGTAGAGGAAATTGAAGTGAATCCAGACCTCACATATGAGGAAGAACCCATAGAGATTCTGGCTTATGAGGTGAAGTAGTTACGGAACAAACAGATACCGTTGGTAAAAGTGCTGTGGAATCATCATTCGGGCCAAGAAGCTACTTGGGAACGAGAGGAGGACATGAGGAGACAGCACCCACAGTTGTTCAGAGATTGATACCAGGTAAAATTTTGGGACGAAATTTATTTTAAGGGGGGGAGAATTATAACACCCCTATTTGTATAGCCTGGTATATTTCACTGTTCCAGTGACCTGAGTCGGTCCGGACAATTAAGGGGATTAGAACCACACTTAAGACAACTAGAGAAGCCATAAACACAAATAATTAGTAATTGTCAATTAGTTAAGTATAAATAAGAAAAACAGAATATAAGAAGTTAAACGAGCCGAGAGTCACAGCGATGGGTGACCTTCTCGGGAAGGATTGCGAAGTCGATTTAAACTCAAATTTCGAACTGTAAAATGTGACGCCGCGGTCCTTAGGACCATTACGAAAAAAGTGGAAAAGAGAAAATCACAGAAAAAGGCTGTTAAGCCAGTCAAATAATTAGGTTAGAGAGCCAGAAAAAATATTGAATTATTTACAAACCGGGTTGAACCGGCGAGGGGCAATTTGGTCAATTGACCCCGAGAGCTGACTCTTGACCTAACTGTCAAATAAAATTAGAGAAAAGAAAATTTCGGAGTAGGGAATTAAATTAAACAACTAATAGAAAAATAAATAAAAAAAAAAAGAAAAGTTAAAAAGGTAGTGACATCATCATGGTGACATTATGTATGAGGTCATAAATAAATTTTATTTACTTGATAATTTGACTAAGTCAATTAGAGGATAAATATACAAAATAAAGAAACAAAAATCATTTTTCCTTCTTCTTCTTCTTGCTAGCCGAAACCCTCTCTCTCCCTCTCCATGGTTGTCCTCCATTGAAGCTTGCACTCAAGCTTAAATTTCCTCACTAAACCTTGATAGTTTCCATAAACTGTAACATCCCCACTGTACGTATTCTGTACATTCTATTCCTCCAGTGGCCAAATAACAATCCAGGCAAGTTAGGATGTCTGGAACTACACTTCGGTGATAGTGAACAAACATATAATGATGAAATAAATAAAAAGAAAATACAAGAAAAATCAAAGAAAAATTAAAGAGAGAAAATGAAGCTAAGTTAAATGAGCCGGCACCACAGCGATGGGTGACCGCACTGGAAAGCCGTTGCCAACCCCAGGACTGTAGGGAACCCTCGGAATTTAATTTTGAGGCATAAATAAAGGTTTATTGAAATGCAATTGACACTAGAAATATCAAAGAAAAATTAATAAATTAGTACAAAGAAAAAACGAAAAATCAAGAAACAGACAAAAATCTGTGTTACCGAAAAATCGAGAATATAACCCGAAGTAGGGTATTTTGGTCATTTGATACCTAGAGTTGCCTTTTGACCTCAATGTCCATTAAAAATAAATGATATTACACTTTATAAATGTCATGAAAAAATTAAATGGTGGTACATTATGTAAATAGTGAAGGAAATGAGATAAATGTGTAATTTAGGAAAATTGAAATAATTAAACATTAAGTTAAAGTGAGTGCTCCACTAACTCAAGTCTTGGGACACTTAATTAAGTCATTTTGGACAGAAATTCAATCCATCTTCTTCCTCCCAAATGACCAGCCGAATTGATCCTCCCAAAACCTCCATGGAAGTCCACCATGGCCAAACTCCCTCCATCAACATGCACCATTGATCAAGCCATCCTTTCCTCTTGATTTCTTCATTAAAGCTTACCTACTTACCTTGGGGAAGATATTGGCAACAAGAAAAACAAGATTTGGTGAAGTTTTGATAAGCTTCATAAGTGGTAAGTGTCCAAAAGCTCTCCCTTGCTTTAGTAAACCTTGTGTTTAGGTTGAGGTGAGTATTTTGGTTAAGAGAAATGAAATAGTCCATTTTTGGCAGCCATGAATATATGTTATAGTTGAATTTTTCTAACCTCTAATGGATGGAAACTAAGGTTAAATAACTTAAATGGAGGAAGTAGTAAGTTAAAATCTAAGTATGTGCATGTAGTGCTTGAATTAAGGGTGTGTAATGAAACCTTAATGCTTTGGGCAAACTGCCATGTTTGGCAATCTATTAAACTATGAATTTGTGTGTGAACATGTAGTTATTAATGAATTATGCTAATGTTAAATTGTGGGAAGCAAGTGTAAGTGATATTGAAGTATGATTATTTTGAAGTGTATGTGTAATATTGACATTGAGATATGTTGAATTTTGGTGGAAGTGAATGTTAAACTTAATGGTGAATTGTGTGCATTGAGCACTTGAATATTCTGCCTAAAATTGTTGCTGGAATTGTGTACAATATATATATGGAAGTGTTATTGACTGAATATTGAAGTAATGAGGAGGAGAAGGAATATCAAATTGGAAGTGTATGTGCTTTGTGCAGGTTGTGTATTGAAGGCAGTACTTAATTAGGCCATAAGTGCCAAACTATGAACCTAATTGGTATGAGGCCAATGAGAAGTGAAACTAGACACCAATTAGGCCAACTTTCATGTAGAAATGTTGCCAAAATTCTGCCTAGAAACTAACCTTAAAAATGACCAAATCCGGATTAGCAACCTTGCAACCCAGATTTTTGACCATATGAACAGTAGTCATTGGGATGACCATAACTCACCCAAAATAGGTCCAATTGACCTGAAATTTTTATCATGGTTAGTTTAGACATAGATCTACAATTCTTATGAAGACACCAAAGCCCAGAAATGGCCAGACCAAGTCAAATGGCTTGCACAAGTTCGGGTATAAAAACTGCCGAACCAGAAGTGACCTAAAATTGACCAAATTTTGCACTAAAAGTGCAATCTGTCCAGCTTTAGTAAATTGACCATATCTTGGTCTATACAACTCAGAATGACCTGAAATTTTGCCCCGTGTGTAGTAAGACATAGAGCTACAATTTTTCTTCTTTGACCAGGAGCTAAAAACCAAGAGAAATAGGACTTTAAGCTAGACCAATCTAGCACACAAAAATTAATAATTTGACATTTTACGTGCAATGCTGCTTGAAGCATTTTGGCAATGAATGCCAACTTGTAAAAATGGTAAATTGCACTATATTGGCAGCATATTGAGATATAAATTGTGACATATTGATGCTAGAAACAACTTATCCATATTACCTAAAAAGGTCAACATATGCATTGACTTGTGAATTATAAAATAGTTAGTAAACTCCAAAGATTGAAGAATTAAACAATTAATTTATAATGTGCCCTAATTTTCCTAGTTGACTAGTATGGATAGGTTGGCATGCCAATAGGATTCTGACAGCTGTTCTGTAAATGGCTTCATGCCATACTATGTTTTTACGGCTTATTATGCCACACTGTGACTTTAATAGCATACGGCTATACATATTGTGTATTTATTCATGGCTTATCGCCAGATTGACTATATGGCTTTTTAGCCACGCTATTTGCACACCGGGAGACACTTTGTGACCGATGGTGTGATGGTCCGAGGTACTAGGTACCCAGTGCCAGTATATCCGTTTATCCAGTCTGGTCAGTATATAGGCTATACAGGCAGTAATTCAATATTATTAAATTCAAATACCTAAATCCAGTCTACTGACATACAGCACCACCAAAAATTCATGAACACTTTATTTACTTTTTTTAGTGTATATTTCTTTATATTTGGCACCACTAAGCAAAATTGCTTAGCGCGTTGCTTTTGTAACCCGTAGGTATTGGAGACACAGCTGGGGAGCCCAGCAGACCTACGACCGGGTGAGACATCAGATCTGCACAGGAGTCCAGAGTCATCTGCACTGCATTGCATACATGGTAGGACTTAGGATATCTTGTATTTTGTACTTTTGTTGTATCTTTGAAATTCGGCCTTGTATTTTGTAATATTATGAAAGCTTTAAATTTTGTCATATCTTGTACATATCAAATAACATGGAAATTTTCTGGATATATTTGAATTATTATGGACTGTATTATGGAATTGTTTAATGACTATAAAAGTCTATTGACTTTACTGAGAAATAGAGACTGTGAAATATTTAAGATTTTGATATTATCATATTAAACTGTTTTCAACAGGTTTGGAAGGACAGTTTGTCCGAAATACAGATGGCACCTTGCCAAATTTTTATTACCATTTTTAAAACACTGATTTTATTAAAGTGTGAAAATAGAACCAGTATGCTATGAATAGCACATAGAGACTTCTTAAAATCAAATTGAGTTTAGAAAATGTGATAATCATAGACTAAGTGCTTCGGCATACCGTGTAGCACGCCTTGCTCGGCTACACTGTAGACAGGTAAGGGGTGTTACATAAACACCTCATTAGAGCTTGTTATCTCAACCTAAGAAGAAGATTGAAAGAGGATAGAAGAACAAAAGATAGAGATTTGAAGGATTTGAAGTTCTAAGAAAGGTTAGTATGCAAACTTGATAATTTTAGTTTGATTTCTACATTTTTAACTTATTGAACTTGGAAATAAACTTTAAATAAAAAGAAAATTTTTGTTAAGGGACCACAAGTGAATTTCGGCCAGCATGTGTATGGGGGTATATTTGCATGGTTTGATTGAATTATGAGGGAATATGAACCTCAAGTAGTTGAGTGATTATAGTTAAAGGATTTGAATTAGCTAAATGCAACAATTTAGTGTGGTTAGGGTTTGGACACTTAGGGTTTGAGACAAAAATGTGAAAAATTGGTAAAAGATGTCTTGGACCTAGTTTGAAGTGAGAAATGGCCAATTGTGACCAAATGGAATGTGTTAGAAGTGTTTGAACCAAAGCAAATTCGGATTCAATGTGGTCATGCTGCCAGGTCCCTTTAAGGGACCAAAACTGAAAATTTACAAGTCCAATTGGTATGAGACCAACTGGGAATGAAAATAGACACCAAATGACACAATTTTCATTTGGGAACCATGCCCAAAAATGTCAAAAACCTAGTGAATAAATTGACCAAATTTAGAAAATCTCAGTCTGCCCTGTACAAACAGACCAAATGAATAGTGTTTGTTCATTTGGCCATAACTTGAGCTAGGCAGGTCTAAATGACCTGAAATTTTACCAGTGGATAGATGAGATATAGACCTAAAACTTTTATGAAGAACACAAATCCAAATTATGCCATTAACCAAGTCATTTGGCCACCCAAATTTGGTGACCTAAAACTGCCAGAACCATAATTTGCCCAGAAAATCTAGGTTAAGTCCAATCCAGCAGCCATGGTTCAAATAGCTATAACTTGAGCTAAAAAACTCCAATTGGAGTGATTCAAAAAGGAGTATAAACTTAAAACAATAGGGAACATTTTCTATGAAGAAAGTTTTGCCAAATTTCAACAGTAAAATGACCAATGGAACAGTGCAACCTTAGACACCAAAACTAAAAAATTATCTAATTTGCCTAAAAGACTTAGAATTTGAGTAAAGAACCAAAACCAACAAATTTAGTGACCAAAATATGGTATGTGGCTGAAGTTGGAATTCCCATACCTATTAAGCCTTAGAAAGTCAACAAATTGACTTGAATAGTATAGTGAATAGTAACCACGAAATACAAAATTTAAAGAACGTCAATTTTAGCACATTAGAGCTAGGTAAAAGTGAATTTAAATTTATTTTTAGAATTATGCTAAGTTATGATATTGAAACACTATGAAACTGTGTGTTTCAGTGGAAAAGAACACCGGGAAAGAACCCCGGGAAAGAACCCGAGGAATCGAGTCAAGGCCAAAAGGCGACTCGTTTAAGGTTTGTGCACAACGTATAATTTTTGTAAATTATCTTCTACATATTGTTTTGAATAATGTGAAATATTGAATTGTGAAATTGTTATAATGCTTTTGATTTAACTTGTTGAAATTTATTTATGTATATTTGAAATGACAATATTTAGTAAATTGTTAAGATAAGTTTTGAAACCACAGTGTCATGACCATATATTTGAACACCTCACTAGCATGATTAGTGGGGGTAATCAGTTTCGAATTTTGATTCCTTCTCTGGCTGAAGGTGTGTGCCAGTAGAAGAAGAAATTGAATGGATATCCATATATTTGATCTAGCTAGCCTTGTGATGTGACTTCTCCTTAGCCTCTGGCTATTGAGATTATATTTGTTTCGAATGACATGATTTAACTGTGGGTTTTATGAAATGTGTTTTGATACTTCGAAATGAAATTGTTTGGAATAAAATCTCATAATTCATGTTTTGTGTTTAACTCTCATGTTTAGTTCAATTTTTGAATAAATGTGATTTAAATTCTACATAAAGATTATTTTAGTATGTTGTGTACCACTGAGTCCTAATACTCAGCGATAGCTGTTATTGCTGTCGCAGATATAGAGACTAGAGAAGCGGTAGATTGAGCTGCTGAGGACAAGGGAGCTACTTACCTTGAAGCTATCGGGTATAATTTATACCCTGACTGTAAATATTTATTTTGATGCATGTATTACACATAAATGTATGGACATGTAAAATTGGTCTTGAGCAGCTTGTACAAAGTTTGTATAAAGTTTGTAATAAAATTTAGTTTGAATTTCTTTTGATGTAAATTTTTGCAATGGTGTATATGAATTACTTTGTCATTAATGAAATATGTATAGTAGCATTTATTTTGAATTAAATGAAATTCATTAATGGTATTTGATGATTGTTGGATATTGAAAATGGTGGATTTGAATTTTTGGAAGTTGTTAAATGTGTTGAAATTAATTGAGATGATTGTGAATTTGAAGAAGTTATTGAGAAAATTTATTGGAAGTGCTTTTTTTTAGGTATTTGAAGAACTGTTTTCTCAAAATACAGACGGAACTCTGGCAAAATTTTTATAAAATTTGCGGAAAAATAAAATGGACCAAAAATATTAACTAGTTTAAATTTTAATTAAATGTTTTAAATACCTATTAGAAAATGCTCACCACTTATCAAAAATAAGAAAATTATTTTAAAATTCCTTGTAGGGTACTTAATGAGTTATCGGTAGGTGAAGTTTGGTAGTTCATTAGGTATTCTACGGGATCATGTTATGCCTTACAGAGGGTTAAGGTGCGACATTTTGAGTTTGTAACTATTTTGTATTTTACTTTGAGACTTATGAAAATGTAACTTTTGTAATATTTAGTCTATCATTATTTCCAATGAATGTCTACATGGAATTTTAACTATTCTCATGCAGTTTTCTGCAAAAGAATTGATAAGATAAAAAGCTATGGTTTGTTTTAAAATCCTTTGCAGCATAACTGATGGGTTATCGGTAGGTGGTGTTCGGTAATTCATTTGGTATGCTACGAGAACATGTCGTGCCTTACAAGGATAAGGTGTGACATGTTTTAGTGGTATCAAAGCTTTGGTTTTTATACATGTTTTGAAATTGCATGTTTGAAAATTTTTTATAAGTACAACTGCTCAACTGTCATTAATTGATACATATAATGCATTACATCATAAATATGGACTAATGGAGGGAAATCTCCTTGTGTTGGTTGTCCAAGGAGTAGAATTCTTTGTGATTTAGTATGGAAGAGGGGGATCACACAGTAGAGCAATCAGTAGCAGCTGAGGTACAGGGGGAATTGTAACACCCTCCCGATAACAACTCCGTACATTCTACTGTTCCGGTGACCGGTGTCGGTCCGGACAGCTAGAACGACCGGAAAAATATTTAAACTAAAGTCAGAAACCATAATTAACTCAAATATTAATAAGAAAAAATTAGTAAAAATTTTAGAAATAAAATACAACTAAGATAAACGAGCCAGTGCCCTAGCGAGGGGTAAACCAGAGGGAAGTTGCGGTTCTCGCAACGAGGAGCCCTAGACCCGGGGGAAAAATTGTAAAATAATTTTTGGGACTCCAGAGAAGGGTTACTGAGGTTCCCATGGCATTAGAATGCCAAGAAAATACCTAGAAAATTTTTTCAATCGGTACAGACAATTTTGACCCGTTAAGCCAAACGGAGGGCATTTTGGTCATTTTGCCTTCAGAGGTGATTTTTGGCCGAATTGTCCAGTTGAGTAAATAATTAATATGACATAAAATATGAATAAACATTACTAGAAATTAAATTGGAAATGAGTAGTGAAGAAAAGAAAAGAAAATGAAGAAAAAGGCTTAATTATGACATAAGGTGATGTCATTAAAAAGCCACCACCAATCACCTTTAAACTACCATTTAAATAACCAATAAAATAGACTAAATGAAGACCCAAATAAACAAAAATGCAGCTGCCTTCTTCTTCCTCCCAAACCAGCCGAAATCCAAGCTAGCCAAACCTCCATTGATTTTGCAACTCAAGCTTTATTTCTCCCTTTGTTTCACCACAAAACCCTAACCTCTCTTCATTAAAATTTTACCCCACACCTTAAACAACCTTTTGGCAGCCTAGAAAGTGAAGGAAAGTGAAGTTTTGAGTTGGGAAAAATCTGCCCTATTCAAGGTTAGTGCTATACTTTCACTATCACTCTTTTAATCCTTGTTAGAGCATCATTTTAAGACAAGAAATTGTAAGAATTTGAAGTAAATCATATATGTTAGGGTATCTTCAATTTTCGGCAGCCCTAAGGAAGGATGATTTTGATTGTTTTAATGAACTTAGAGTGGCTAGAAATGATGTTTAAGTTATGAATATGCATGGATGTTGAACTAGTATGCTAATTAAGGATTATGTGTAATTTGAATTGGACATTAGGGTTTTGAGAAGTGAAAGATTAACTTGGCTTAGGAAATTGTTAGAGAACATTTTAATGGTCAATTAGTGACTATTTTAGGTAAGTTGAGCACAATTTGGACTGAAAAATAGGATTGCAAAGTGAAGATGTAGGCTGCCCTAGGACAGCAGCAGAGGGACTGAAAATTCAGTCCACTTGGACTGCCATAACTTGGGCTGTGTTGGTCCAATTGGTGTTTGGCCAATTGGACATGAAACTAGGCTTATAATGGCACATTTTTGCTGAAGAAACCATGCCCAAAAGACCAAAGCAAGAGGACCAAAACTTGGCCCCAATCCGGATACCCTGCAACTGATTCTGCTGAATGACCAAATGAATAGTAACTGTTCATTTGGCCATAAATCACTGTAGATTTGGTCAATTGACCTGAAATTTTTATAGAAATAAGTTAAGACATAGACAAACAACTTTCATGAAGGAACCTACCCCAAATTATGGCCAGAACCCATCCAACCAAGTGACTCTAGTTACTGTTTATGTTACTGTAGATATGGTCAATTCTGCAGATTGGCAATCCGGCCAGCTGTGGTTTTTGGACCATATCTAGAGCTACAAAACTCCAAATGGAGTGATTCAAAAAAAGAAATTCAACTAGACAAAATAAGGAACAACTTTCATGTTTGTCATTTCCTCAAATTCCCATTGCAACAGGGCCCAATGGAATAGTAAAGTTGGGTCTCAAAAACTGAAATTTCTACCCTCTTAGAATTAAGTTGAGAAATGGAAATGGCAATCAATTCCAACAAGTTTTAAATACAAAATGTGGTATGTTTGGGGTGTTAAAACCAATACACCTATTTTCTATCCAAAAGTCAACATTTTTGTTGACCAATGAGGTGAATAGTGACATCAAAACTTGAAATGCACAAATTGAAGAATTTAAAAGTTTCAAATGCCCTAGTATACCTAACATGATTGGTTTGGATAGTTTGGAATGCCAATAGGATTCAGTTAGCAGTACTGCACATGGCAATATGCCATTCTGTGATTTTATGGCTTTTAGCCAATTTGACCTTGTATTGAGATTTGGCCTTGTGCCTGATGTATTCTGACTTGTTAGCTGCTCATTACACCTGGGAGATGCATATGTGACCGATGGTGTGACGGCCCGAGGTACTAGGTACCCAGCGCCAGTTTACCCATTATCCAGTCCAGTCGTCTAGTGTAGGTTACTTGGGCAACCAAATGAATGAAAGTGAACAAAGTTAATGAATTAATGTATATACCCATACTAAACAAATGAATCATACACATTCACTACATATTTGTTTTCTTGCTATTTTCTTTTATTTTATTATTGCACCACTAAGCATTATTGCTTAGCGCGTTGCTTTTGCCACGCGTAGGTACTGGAGATACAGATCGTGAGCCCAGTAGACCGTAGACTGGGTGAGTCTATCCTGCAGTTCTGCTCAGTGTCCGTGTCACCTCAACTTCTGCAGTGCATTGGTAGGACACTAGGTGTCATTTTGACATTTTGTAACTAAATTTTGATTTTCTCATATGAAATTAAACTTGTGTAATGTATATTGATGTTTATGTAAGTTATGAAAATTGTATTTGTGAATGGAAAAGTAAATGTTTATTTGTGATTTATATGTGATCATCACATGTGATGGATGAATGAGAATTGAAATTGAAATGTTGAGATCTTGATATTGAGTTTTGTGATGATATTGGAGTTGAGAATGAATGAATTTGTTTATTGGAAGTGTTTTTCACAGGTTCCGAAGAACTGTTTTCTCCATTTTTATTTGGTACTCTGCCGGATTTTCTTTAAAATTTTCGGAACCTCAAATAAATTATAATTTCAATAAATGACTTAAATGAGTTATAATTTTACAAGTTATATTCAAAGTTATGATAAAAATTAATTAAGGTATATTAGAGTGTGCCGGTACACCGTGTGGCATTACTTACTCGGGTATACTGTACATGGGTACGGGGTGTCACAGGAAGGCCCAGCTCCTCAGAATGCCAGTGGATCGGTTGCACCCATCCCACCCATGCAGTTTCCTGCTGAGTTCACTCTGCAGATGGCTGCACTATTTCAGCAAATAGCTGGCAATATACCAGTCAAAGCTCCTGTGCAAGCACCTCCAGTGCAACCACCATCCCTAGCCAGACAATATGATAAGTTAATGAAGTATGGGGCAACAGAGTTTAAGGGTACAGTGGACCCATTGGAAGCTGAGCAATGGTTAGAGCGGATGGAGAGGGTATTCAAGAAACTGCACTACACCGATGATTTGAAGTTCGAATACTCAGTCTCTCTACTGCATGGAGATGCATATGAGTGGTGGAAGACCATTCCTCATAGTTTGGGTGAGCCCCCTGTGTTGACATGGGATGACTTTCTCAGAGAATTTAGATAGAAGTATGTTCCCGACACATATGTAGATATGAAGCTACAGGAGTTTCTCAGTTTGAAGTAAGGGAACAGGATTGTAGTCGAGTATGAGAGAGACTTTTCTCGCCTCAACCACTATGCTGGAAGCCTACTCACTACCAGTAGAGATAGATGCAAACGGTTTGAGGCCGGTTTGAGGCCTAGTTTGAGATTGCAAGTGGTTGGGTTTCGACATGACAACTTCTCTGGGTTGATATCACAGGCCCTTGAATTGGAAAGGATAGAACTGGAAGAGGCATTTGAGAAGGTAACCACTGAAAAAGAGAAGAGTAGTAAGCCTACAAGTCAGAGTCCAAGTAACAATCCAGGTAAGAGGAAGAGTTTTTGAGGACCAAGTAATAGAGGATCTAGTAGGGGAAGATTCTAAGGGCAGAGGCCACCTAGATCCAGACAGCAGACATCTAGGGGTTCCTTTTGTAACACCCCTAAGTTCGGTAGTGCGTTCTGCTGTTCCGGTGACCAGTGCTGTCCGGACAGCTAGGATGCCTAGAACTACACTTCAATATGAGTGAGGAGACATAAAATAATGAAATACAAGAAAAGAAAATACAAGAAAAACAAAGGAAAAATAATAGCAAAGAAATGTGATCAAGTTAAGCGTAGGAAACCTAGCGATGGGTGATCACTTGGAAGTCACGGTGTGGACCGTTGACTAATACTGCTAGGAACCCTGGAAAACATTTTTAGGACTTAAATAGACCCTTGTTGAAGAATAAATATCATTAGAAATATCAAAGAAAAATTAAATAATTAGTACAAAGAAAAGTGAGAAATCGAAAAACAGACAAAACCCGGTAATACCGAAAAATCGGGAATGCCACCCGAACAGGGGCATTATGGTCATTTGACATCCCGAAGTATCTTTTGACCTAAATGTCCATTAAAAATAAATAATATTACACTTAGAAAATGAAATGAAAAATTAATTGGGTGGTACCTAAAGTAAATAACTAAAATCATGGGTTAAATGTGGAATAAGTGGGAGTTAAGTTTATAAAATGATTAAATTTGTGAGTGGACCACTAATGCATAAATTAAATACATAATAGGGCAGCTGTAACTCCACTAAATCAGCAGAAATAGTCATCTTCTCCAAAACAACCAAAGTTGCCGAATTGAGAGGAAATGAAAAACACCATGGCCATTTTTCATGCAAGCTCTCTTAACCTCCCATTTTCAACTCCAATCCTTTAAGTTCCTTCACAAAAAATGGTCTACACATCACAAGGAAGATATTGATACCAATTTTGAGAAGTTTGGTGAAGGTTTAGCAAGTTACAATTAAAGGTAAGTTTGCATTTTTGAGAATTTCCTTGTTAAACTTTATGTTTATGTTATGGGTTTTAGTTTTGTGAAGGAAATTTTGAAGTTTAAATAGTTATTGAGATAGCCATTTTTGGGCAGCCATGGGGTCACACATTTGATGATTTATTATGCATATAATTGATGAGAAATAATGTTGATCATGGTAAATTAATATCCTAATGAATTGTTTCACATATACATGGTGATTTTGGCATTTGAATGAGAATTGATGGATTGTACGGCAATGTGATGTTGAAGAATGGTTTGTGGCAGCTTGTGGACACTTGAGGAATGGTATATATTGAAGGAAGTGTGGGCAGAATATTGACCTAGAAGGATTGATGATATGTATGTAAATTAACATTGTAAAGGGTATGTAAAGTTTGTAATGTTTTGGTGTGTTTGTAATGGTACTTAGAAATTGTAATTGTGAATGATATTTGGTGTGTTGAGGGTAATGGTAATCTGCCCAAAATCATGCTAATGTAATGTAGAAAATGCTTTTGGTAATGTGCCAAAACAGTTTGGTAGGTAAGTAAACAAATGGCAAAGGTAAGTGTGTGTTTGAAGTTGGGGTGTGAAATGCATATTGAGGGCAGTGTGTATTTTAGCCTATAACCTTGAATGTGTAACCTCAATTGGTATGAGACCAATTTGAGGTGAAACTAGGCACAAAATGTTCCAACTTTCATTGAGAAAACATGCCAAAATTTTGCTTGCAAGGTGACCTAAAAAAATGACCAATTCGGATTAGGTGCAATTAGGACCTGAAAAATGACCAATTGGGCAGCAGTGAGTGTTTAGGCCATAACTCACTCAAACCAGGTCCAATTGACCTGAAATTTTGACCAAGAATAGTTAAGACCCATACCTACAAGTCTTATGAAGACACCAAAGCCCAGAAATGACCATAAGCAAGTCAAACAACTTGCACAAGTTCGGGTCCAAAAACTGGCCGAACCAGAATTGACCAATTTGACCTAAAATTGACCTAAAATGGTACCACTTGACCAGCAATAGTGTAATGACCATAACTTGGTCTACTTAACTCGGATTGACCTGAAATTTTGCACCGCATGCAATAAGACCTAGATCTACAAGTTTGTAGTTTTGACCGAGACCCGAAAACCGAGGGAACTAGATCGTCCGATTAGGTCAAACCAGTGTCCCGGAATCCAGCAATTTGCATTAAAATGCACTAAGCAAGGAAATGACTTTGGTAAAACATACCAAACCTAAAACCCTATCAAATGTGACATAATAACGACACTAAAACCTAATTTACCTAAAAGCATAGCGAGTCGGTATATTAGGTGATTAAGTGAATAATTGAGTTGATGCATTATTTACCAAACACCATCGATAGAGACGATTTAAATTAGTCTTGAAACACTTCAAATTGTGTTTCTCAGTTACCAAAGACTCAGGAAAAGGGAAGGAAACACTGAGTCCAGATCAGGGAGACAGTCATCAGAGGTTTGTGCACAACTAGTTTTCAACTGATTTTGCTCTGAATAATATTTCATATGATTAATTGTATATTATTGTTTTAAGTTGTGTTTGTGCACAACTAGTTTTTAACTGATTTTGTTTTGAATAATTCATATGATTAAATGACATATTTTTCTTATGTATTATGTTTAACAAGCATTGGATTTAATTCAATGATTATTGAAATTGTTATAGTATGTATGAATTTAGCTTTGTGAAATGGTATTTCCACAAGTATTAAGCATTGTTATGGATTGAACAAATTATGTTTTGGAAAATTGTGATAGAACATGTTTTGAATTGTGAAGGTAATTTTCATGGAAAAATGCAAATTTATGATTTGAATTGTGATGAGCATAAAAATTATTGGATATTAGAATTGACTTTGAATCGAATTATATTGTGATTTATGCTCACTAAATGGATTGTAATATTGTTTTATATCTCACTATAGATGCTTGACTAGGTTATTACCCGTCTCTCTCATTTGTTGAGAAGACAATGGAGTTAGTTGTGTTTTGATTACCATGGTACGTGCACAGGCTTAGATTCTCCTCTGATTTGAGGTTAGATCTAAGTTTATTTTATCGTTATGGCCCTTACGGAAGATTCATTATTGTGATGGTATGCGTGCACGATGATTCGACCTCCCGACCATAGGGAGTTAGAATCGGTCGACCTCCCGACCATAGGGAGTTAGAATCACATCGAATATGGCCCTTCGGATTAGTCTTGCATAGTTAGTGAGATAAAGATTGATTTTTGAGATACAACATGGTTTTGAGATGCATAATGACTTTTGAGATCTGAAGATGATTTTGAGATACAAAATGATTTTGAGATCTGAGAATAGCTTTTGAATGGTAAGGAATGGTGATTTCAATTATGGTTTATGTGTAATTGATTTTGTTGGAATTACTTAAATGGATAGTCAAGATTTGATAAATTGAATTTTGTGCTCCAAGTTATTTATACAAATGATTTACATTATTGGCAATGAATATTTTGAGTTGTGAAATTTGATCAAGATTGATTCTCAAATTATTTCTTGTAAAATTTGTCAATGTATATTGTACTATGTTTTAAATTATAGTTGTGCACCATCGAGTTCACCACTCAATGATAGCTTTGCATCTTTATCGCAGTAAGAAGAGCATAGAGCAGTGATTAAGTTGCTTTGAGGATACATTCAGATCAGCTCCAGGTATATCATAGATATACCCATGTACATAGGTTTTGATGTAAGCATGTAATAATATGTATGTAAATTATTTGAGCAGTTGTATGGAAACTCTTGTAAAATATTTTGGTATGTAATTAAATGTAAATTATCGTGAATGTAAATCTGAGATTTCATTTACTTAAATAGTTTTGTATTATATTTCTTGTATCTCAGTCTTTGAAAAATCACTATGGATTTGAATTGAGAAATATGTTGTGTTGAGAAATATATTGGACTTGAGATTTGCAAATACATATTGAAGTGCTTTTTACAGGTTTTCTGAAGAACTGTTTTATCCAAAATACAGATGGCACTCTGCCAAAATTTTTACAGAAACTCCAATTAAGTCAAATGTGTCAGTTTTATCACTTCAGTTCAAAAAAGTTTTTAACACCTGTAAATAGTGCTCACCACTGTAAAAGAAGTAAGAAAAGTTTTGAAAATCCCTTGTAGTGTATTTAATGGGTTATCAGTAGACGGAGTTGGTAATTCATTAGGTATACTACGGGATCATGTTATGCCTTACAGAGGGATAGGGTGTGACATGTTTAGTGGTATCAGAGCAATGGTTTTAAAGTAAATTTCGAACTGTGAATTTGAAATCTTTTTGTCGGTAACTACAACTGCTCAAATGTTTGATACATATAATACATTTACATCATAAATATGAACTAATGGAGAGGAATCTCCTTATGTTGGTTGTACAGGAATAGAAAATCTTGTGAAAAGATATGGAAGAGAAGAATGAGACAGTAGAACAGTCTGTGATGGCAGAAGAACAAGTTGAGGCCCCAGCTCCACAAAGTATCGAAGGCTCGACTATACCAGTTTTACCCGTACCAATTACTGCACAAATGGCCCAGCAAATGACCACTTTCTTCCAACAAATGGCTGATAATCATCGGCCCAAGCTAATCTGCACTCCAACCCCCACAAGGACAGTGTGAAATGGAAAAGAGGGAGAAACCTATGGGTCAGAGCTCAAGCAGTAATTTGAGAAAGAGAAAAGAATTTGAGGAGCCCCGAGCTCAGGGATACGATAGAGGTGGATCATTAAGACAGAGACCACCAAGGTCCAGTCGTCGAACAACTAGAAGTTCCTACCCTTCCCACCTATGTGAAACTTGTAGAAAATATCATGGTGGGATATGCTATAAGGCCTCTCGAGCCTGCTACAATTGTGGAAAACTTGGACACCTTGCTAAAGATTGTACTAAACCACCTCGATCTGCTCTCCGGAGTTCACAGACCGTCAGTCAGAGTCAAGATAGAAATAGAGTTGGTACTCCTCACCACTATAACACAGTGAATCAACCCGAATATGGTAGCACACCAGTCAGAGCGTCCACTATGCGCCAAGGAGAAAGAGCAGAAACTTGGATGTAGGCTGGTAAGTTCTTAATTTTTGAAAGAAACAATTAGTTATTATTTGATCCCAGCACTACTTAATTGTGTGTTAGTGTCAGAACTATATGTTCTGTTGCTATTCCCTTACAGGAGAATAAATTTGATACGTTAGTGACTAGTCTTTCAGGATCAAAACTACAATAACAAGTATGATTGACACTAATTTTGGAAGAATTGTTAACTAAAAGAATTGGGATATTGTAATCAGAATCGGTTTAGGATATTAGTGGATTCGAGAAAGATAAGATGTTAGGAAACCTAGTCCATGAGGTTATAACGTAGTGACTATATAATGCTCTCAATGTTTGTATTGTAAGCTGCAGATTACAGTATCGACACGGGATTATTGTGTAGAGCTACGTGCTTCCTTGTGGTACAATAAATTAAGAATATTTGTAAGTAATCTATAAATTGATATAGTTGCACCTGAATAGAGTACTAGTACTGGAAATAAATGTGAAAATTTTAGTCAGAAATTTAAGACTTCAGAACTAGCCTATCAAACGACTACACTTGTAAGGTAGCTAGAGTCAGTGACTCGGTTACATTAATGTGAATTACCTGTACCCCAGTAATTGCTATAAGCTTAGAGATATCAGTACAACGTATCATCCTCAGACAGATGGACAATTGAAACAAGTGATTCAGGTAAATTTTAAAACTCATTGAGTTTCTATAAATAATGAAATGAAATGATAAAAATAACCTGTAAAATGTGATAAGCCCTCAAGAATATATCGAGAACTTGTGTCATTGAATTCGTGGGGAGATGGGACAGATACATTCCACTAATAGAATTTGTATACATTAATAAGTGTCAAGCTAGCATACAAGTGGCACCCTATAAAAACATTATAAGGGAATAGATAACTATGGATTTTGTGATGAGACTTCCGAGGACACAGAATAGTCATGATGCAGTATGGGTTATAATTGATAGACTAACCAAGTCTACTCACTTTTTGCCATTCTAAATGGACTATCGTTGGAGAGATTGGCCAGATTTTTACATATATGAAATTGTAAAATTGCATGGAGTGCCAGTATCGATTATATCTTATAGAGATCCTTTGTTCACTTCTAGATTCTGGGGTAGTCTTCAGAGAGCCCTAGGAACTAGATTGAACTTCAGCACAGCATTCCACCCACAGACAGATGGCCAGTCTGAGAGGGTTATTCAAACATTGGAGGATATGCTACGGGCTTGTGTGATTGAGTTTGAAGGTAGTTGGGATACACACTTGCCTTTGATTGAGTTTGCTTATAACAACAGCTACCAATCAAGCATTGGGATGCCTCCATATGAAGCTTTGTATGGCAAAAAGTGCAGAACTCCCCTATGTTGGGATGAAGTTGGTGAAAGAAAGATGATTGGGCCAGAAATTGTCCGATGAAGCGAGAGGAAAAGATCAAATTGATCGAGAGAGATAGACTCAAGGCTGCGTCAGACCGTCAGAAGTCTTATGTTGATCTGAAGAGAAGAGATATTGGATATGCAGTGGGTGATAAAGTATTCCTCAAAGTTTCTCCTTGGAAGAGGATTATGAGATTTGGCGAGAAGGGGAACGAGTCCTCGTTTCATCGGACCATATGAGGTTACGGAAAGAGTGGGTCCTTTGGCATACCTGTTGGCATTACCTCCAGAGCTAGCAAGGATACACAGTGTCTTCCATGTGTCCATGTTAAGGAGGTACAGATCAGACCCATCTCATGTACTGTCAGTTGAAGAGATTGAAGTAAATCCAGACCTCTCATATGAGGAAGGACCCATAAAAATTCTGGCTTATGAGGTGAAGCAGCTGAGAAACAAACAGATACACCTGGTTAAAGTGCTGTGGAACCATCATTCAGGCCAGGAAGCAACTTGGGAACGTGAAGAGGATATGAGGAGACAACACCCACAGCTGTTTAGAGACTATTGCCAGGTAAAATTTCGTGGACGAAATTTATTTAAGGGGGGGAGAATTGTAACACCCCTAAGTTCGGTAGTGCGTTCTGCTGTTCCGGTGACCAGTGCTGTCCGGACAGCTAGGATGCCTAGAACTACACTTCAATATGAGTGAGGAGACATAAAATAATGAAATACAAGAAAAGAAAATACAAGAAAAACAAAGGAAAAATAATAGCAAAGAAATGTGATCAAGTTAAGCGAGCCGGGAAACCTAGCGATGGGTGACCGCACCGGGAAGTCACGGTGTGGACCGTTGACTAGCCCTGGACTGCGAGGAACCCTGGAAAACATTTTTAGGACTTAAATAGACCCTTGTTGAAGAATAAATATCATTAGAAATATCAAAGAAAAATTAAATAATTAGTACAAAGAAAAGTGAGAAATCGAAAAACAGACAAAACCCGGTAATACCGAAAAATCGGGAATGCCACCCGAACAGGGGCATTATGGTCATTTGACATCCCGAAGTATCTTTTGACCTAAATGTCCATTAAAAATAAATAATATTACACTTAGAAAATGAAATGAAAAATTAATTGGGTGGTACCTAAAGTAAATAACTAAAATCATGGGTTAAATGTGGAATAAGTGGGAGTTAAGTTTATAAAATGATTAAATTTGTGAGTGGACCACTAATGCATAAATTAAATACATAATAGGGCAGCTGTAACTCCACTAAATCAGCAGAAATAGTCATCTTCTCCAAAACAACCAAAGTTGCCGAATTGAGAGGAAATGAAAAACACCATGGCCATTTTTCATGCAAGCTCTCTTAACCTCCCATTTTCAACTCCAATCCTTTAAGTTCCTTCACAAAAAATGGTCTACACATCACAAGGAAGATATTGATACCAATTTTGAGAAGTTTGGTGAAGGTTTAGCAAGTTACAATTAAAGGTAAGTTTGCATTTTTGAGAATTTCCTTGTTAAATTTTATGTTTATGTTATGGGTGTTAGTTTTGTGAAGGAAATTTTGAAGTTTAAATAGTTATTGAGATAGCCATTTTTGGGCAGCCATGGGGTCACACATTTGATGATTTATTATGCATATAATTGATGAGAAATAATGTTGATCATGGTAAATTAATATCCTAATGAATTGTTTCACATATACATGGTGATTTTGGCATTTGAATGAGAATTGATGGATTGTACGGCAATGTGATGTTGAAGAATGGTTTGTGGCAGCTTGTGGACACTTGAGGAATGGTATATATTGAAGGAAGTGTGGGCAGAATATTGACCTAGAAGGATTGATGATATGTATGTAAATTAACATTGTAAAGGGTATGTAAAGTTTGTAATGTTTTGGTGTGTTTGTAATGGTACTTAGAAATTGTAATTGTGAATGATATTTGGTGTGTTGAGGGTAATGGTAATCTGCCCAAAATCATGCTAATGTAATGTAGAAAATGCTTTTGGTAATGTGCCAAAACAGTTTGGTAGGTAAGTAAACAAATGGCAAAGGTAAGTGTGTGTTTGAAGTTGGGGTGTGAAATGCATATTGAGGGCAGTGTGTATTTTAGCCTATAACCTTGAATGTGTAACCTTAATTGGTATGAGACCAATTTGAGGTGAAACTAGGCACAAAATGTTCCAACTTTCATTGAGAAAACATGCCAAAATTCTGCTTGCAAGGTGACCTAAAAAAATGACCAATTCGGATTAGGTGCAATTAGGACCTGAAAAATGACCAATTGGGCAGCAGTGAGTGTTTAGGCCATAACTCACTCAAACCAGGTCCAATTGACCTGAAATTTTGACCAAGAATAGTTAAGACCCATACCTACAAGTCTTATGAAGACACCAAAGCCCAGAAATGACCATAAGAAAGTCAAACAACTTGCACAAGTTCGGGTCCAAAAACTGGCCGAACCAGAATTGACCAATTTGACCTAAAATTGACCTAAAATGGTACCACTTGACCAGCAATAGTGTAATGACCATAACTTGGTCTACTTAACTCGGATTGACCTGAAATTTTGCACCGCGTGCAATAAGACCTAGATCTACAAGTTTGTAGTTTTGACCGAGACCCGAAAACCGAGGGAATTAGATCGTCCGGTTAGGTCAAACCAGTGTCCCGGAATCCAGCAATTTGCATTAAAATGCACTAAGCAAGGAAATGACTTTGGTAAAACATACCAAACCTAAAACCCTATCAAATGTGACATAATAACGACACTAAAACCTAATTTACCTAAAACACAACGAGGGTCGGTATATTAGGTAATTAAGTGAATAATTGAGTTCAGTGCATTATTTACCAAACACCATCGATAGAGACAGTTTAAATTAGTACTGAAACACTTCAAATTGTGTTTCTCAGTTACCAAAGACTCAGGAAAAGGGAAGGAAACACTGAGTCCAGATCAGGGAGACAGTCATCAGAGGTTTGTGCACAACTAGTTTTCAACTGATTTTGCTCTGAATAATATTTCATATGATTAATTGTATATTATTGTTTTAAGTTGTGTTTGTGCACAACTAGTTTTTAACTGATTTTGTTTTGAATAATTCATATGATTAAATGACATATTTTTCTTATGTATTATGTTTAACAAGCATTGGATTTAATTCAATGATTATTGAAATTGTTATAGTATGTATGAATTTAGCTTTGTGAAATGGTATTTCCACAAGTATTAAGCATTGTTATGGATTGAACAAATTATGTTTTGGAAAATTGTGATAGAACATGTTTTGAATTGTGAAGGTAATTTTCATGGAAAAATGCAAATTTATGATTTGAATTGTGATGAGCATAAAAATTATTGGATATTAGAATTGACTTTGAATCGAATTATATTGTGATTTATGCTCACTAAATGGATTGTAATATTGTTTTATATCTCACTATAGATGCTTGACTAGGTTATTACCCGTCTCTCTCATTTGTTGAGAAGACAATGGAGTTAGTTGTGTTTTGATTACCATGGTACGTGCACAGGCTTAGATTCTCCTCTGATTTGAGGTTAGATCTAAGTTTATTTTATCATTATGGCCCTTACGGAAGATTCATTATTGTGATGGTACTGTGCACGATGATTCGACCTCCTCGACCATAGGGAGTTAGAATCAGATTCGACCTCCCCGACCATAGGGAGTTAGAATCACATCGAATATGGCCCTTTCGGATTAGTCTTGCATAGTTAGTGAGATAAAGATTGATTTTTGAGATACAACATGGTTTTTGAGATACATAATGACTTTTGAGATCTGATATGATTTTTGAGATACTTAATGATTTTGTGATTCTGAATTGCTTTTTAATAGTAAGGTATGGATATTTCAATTATGGTTTGTGTGTAATTGATTTTGTTGGAATTACTTAAATGGATAGTCAAGATTTGATAAATTGAATTTTGTGCTCCAAGTTATTTATACAAATGATTTACATTATTGGCAATGAATATTTTGAGTTGTGAAATTTGATCCGTATTCAGATTCTCAAATTATTTACTGTAAAATTTGTCAATGTATATTGTACTATGTTTTAAATTATAGTTGTGCACCATCGAGTTCACCACTCAATGATAGCTTTGCATCTTTATCGCAGTAAGAAGAGCATAGAGCGATGATTAAGTTGCTTTGAGGATATATTCAGATCAGCTCCAGGTATATCATAGATATACCCATGTACATAGGTTTTGATGTAAGCATGTAATAATATGTATGTAAATTATTTGAGCAGTTGTATAGAAACTCTTGTAAAATATTTTGGTATGTAATTAAATGTAAATTATCGTGAATGTAAATCTGAGATTTCATTTACTTAAATAGTTTTGTATTATATTTCTTGTATCTCAGTCTTTGAAAAATCACTATGGATTTGAATTGAGAAATATGTTGTGTTGAGAAATATATTGGACTTGAGATTTGCAAATACATATTGAAGTGCTTTTTGAGTTTTACAAGAACTGTTTTATCCAAAATACAGATGGCACTCTGCCAAAATTTTCTGAAACTCCAATTAAGTCAAATGTGTCGGTTTATCACTTGATTCAAAAGGTTTTTAACACCTGTAAATAGTGCTCACCACTGTAAAAGAAGTAAGAAAAGTTTTGAAAATCCCTTGTAGTGTATTTAATGGGTTATCAGTAGACGGAGTTGGTAATTCATTAGGTATACTACGGGATCATGTTATGCCTTACAGAGGGATAGGGTGTGACACCTTTCCTGCTCGTACTTGTGAAAACTGTGGTAGGAATCATGGAGGAGTGTGTTATAAGACCATAGGAGCCTGTTACAACTGTGGTGGAAGTGGGCATTTTGCTAGAGATTGCACTAGTGCTCGCAGGTCTGGGCCGCCTACCACCACTGAGGGATCTATTCAAGGTTCTGCTTCCAGAGGACAACAGACAGCTAGTAGAGCCCGAGGCAGGGGTAGAGGTAACACTTCTGGCAGCTAGGGCACAGCGAGCCAACTAGAGCAGAGTGGTGCATCAGCCAGGGTGTACACCATGTGCCAGTGGGATGAAGCTGAGACATCAGATGTTGTGGCTGGTACTTTCTCCATCTTTGGTGGAGATGTATATGTGCTATTTGACCCTGGTTCTACACATTCTTATGCTAGTGCTAGTATTGCATGTTCTGTTACCATTCCTTGCTTGAAAATGGATTATGATGTGCTAGTGACTAGCCCCTTAGGGCAAGAGGTTAGGGTGAACAAATTGTATAAGGATTGTCCTTTGGTGATCCAAGGACATACATTCCTGTTAGACTTAATTGACATGCCCTTCCTGTCAGATCTTGGGCATGGATTAGTTAGCCAGGCATCATGCCATGATCGACTA
Organism: Hevea brasiliensis; assembly: GCF_030052815.1. NCBI lineage: Eukaryota > Viridiplantae > Streptophyta > Magnoliopsida > Malpighiales > Euphorbiaceae > Hevea > Hevea brasiliensis. Next base: position 77,436,083 of record NC_079497.1, on the reverse strand, counting down.
TAGACTGAAGACAGTCACTTTTGGTCTTCCCAAGTATACAGACATAGTGACACACGAGGAGAGGCAGATATTGCCATCCAACATCATTTTAGCTGCACTTACTAGAAAAATGATTAGAAAGGGATGTGAAGCTTATCTAGCTCATGTGATAGACACCCAGGTGGGGAGTCTAGATTTTAAAGATATTCCTGCGGTATGGGATTTTCCGGATATCTTTCCAGAAGAATTGCTGGGATTGCCTCCAAAAAGAGAGGTGCAGCTTGAAATTGAGACTATGCCTAGTGTGGAACCAATCTCTATCACTCCTTATAGGATGGCACCTGCTGAGTTGAAAGAGTTGAAGGTGTAATTACAGGAATTGTTAGATAAGGGTTTCATCCGCCCTAGCGTGTCACCTTGGGGAGCACCAATATTATTTGTGAAGAAGAAGGACGGTGCTCTCCGCCTATGCATAGACTACAAACAGTTGAATAAGGTGACCATAAAGAATATATATCCTCTACCACGGATCGATGATTTGTTTGATCAGTTGAAGGATGCAACTATATTCTCCAAAATTGACTTGAGATCGGGCTACTACCAGTTGAGGGTGCAGGAGCAAAGTATTCCTATAAATGCCTTTAGGACTCGATATGGCCACTATGAATTCTTGGTTATGCCATTCGGGTTGACTAATGCTCCAGCTGCTTTTATGGGCCTGATGAACACTATCTTCAGGCCATATTTGGACCAGTTTGTTGTGGTATTCATTGATGATATTTTGGTGTACTCAAGGAATGCAGAGGAACACGATAAGCACTTGAGGATAGTATTGCAGACTTTGAGAGAGAAGCAGTTGTATGCCAAACTATCGAAATGTGAGTTTTGTCTAAAGGAGATTACATTTTTGGGGCATATTGTATCTGTAGAACGTATCCAGGTGGATCCTAGCAAAGTATAAGCCATTCTTAATTGGAAGCCACCTAGAAATGTCACAGAAGTTTAGAGTTTCCTTGGTTTAACCAGGTATTACCGAAGGTTTGTGAAGGGATTCTCCATGCTAGCATCTCCACTGACCAAGCTACTTAGGAAGAATATAAAATTTTAGTGGACTGATCAGTGCCAGGAAAGTTTTGATGAGTTAAAGAGGCGTTTAACTGAAGCTCCAATCTTAACCTTACCCAATTTGGGTAAGGAGTATACCATATACAGTGATGCTTCTCATAACAGATTAGGCTGTGTGTTGATGCAAGATAGAAACGTCATTGCCTATGCTTCATGCCAGCTTAAACCGCATGAGAGGAATTATCCCATGCATGACTTAGAGCTGGCAGCCATTGTCTTTGCCTTGAAGATCTAGAGATATTACTTATATGGAGAGAGATGTTACATATACACAGATCATAAAAGTTTGAAGTACTTGGGCACACAAAAAGAGTTAAATTTGAGGCAGAGGAGATGGTTAAAGCTGATAAAAGATTATGATTATTTGATAGACTATCAGCCTGGAAAAGCTAATGTTGTAGCTAATACTTTAAGTAGCAAGACTATAGGTGGTTTGAGGGTTTCTCCATTGTCCATGGTGCATGAGTTAAGGGCATTACATGCTAATTTGGAGATTAATGAAGATGGGCAGATGGTAGCTACTTGGCAAGTGAAGCCAATGCTGGTAGAACGAATTAAAGTAGTTGCACAGAAGGATGATAAGCATGTAAAGTCAATGGAAGAGGCTCGGGATGGCAAGAAACCAGAGTTGTGGGTAAATGACGAGGTCTTGTTGTTATATTGAGGCATAATGTGCATTCCTGATAATGCTGAACTGAGGCAGATCATTTTAAAGGAAGCACATGATTCACCTTTTGCTATGCACTCTGTTGGAGCCAAAATGTACAAAACTATGAAAGGGCACTATTGGTGGAGGGGAATGAAGAAAGACATTGCAGAATATGTTGCCAAATGCCTAACTTATCAGCAAGTAAAGGCAGAACACCAAGTGCCTGCAGGGTTGCTACAGCCATTGCCAATTCCCGAGTGAAAATGGGAAAGAATCACTATGGATTTCGTGATAGGAATTCCACGTACACAAAAGAATCATGATGCAGTTTGAGTTATTGTTGATAGATTAACCAAGTCTGCACACTTTTTGCCAGTGAGAATGGATTACAGCCTAGAAAGATTGGCCAAACTGTACATTGATGATGTTGTGAGGTTACATGGAGTACCAGTGTCTATTGTGTCAGACAGAGACCCAAGGTTCACTTCTGGATTCTAGGGTAGTCTCCAAAAAGCCCTAGGAACTAGATTGAACTTCAGTATAGCATTCCATCCCCAAACAGACGGCCAATCTGAAAGGATCATTCAGATTTTGGAGGATATGCTTTGGGCTTGTGTGATTGAGTTTGAAGGGAGTTGGGACACACACTTGCCTTTAATTGAATTTGCCTACAACAACAATTATCATTCAAGCATCGGGATGCCTCCATATGAAGCACTTTATGGCAGAAAGTGTAAAACTCCCTTGTGTTGGGATGAAGTGGGCAAGAGGAAGTTGATTGGCCCAGAATTAGTGCAGCAGGTGGAAGAGAAGGTTAAGCTCATTAGAGACAGACTCAAAGTTGCAACAGATAGATAGAAGTCCTACATTGACCTAAAGAGAAGAGATATTCGGTACAGTGTGGGTGACAAGGTGTTCTTAAAAGTTTCCCCATGGAAGAGGATCATGAAGTTTGGTAGAAAGGGGAAACTAAGTCCTCGCTTCATTGGGCCGTATGAGGTTCTGGAAAGAGTGGGTCCATTGGCATATAGACTTGCATTGCCTCCAGAGTTGGAAAAGATTCACAATGTTTTCCATGTCTCCATGTTGAGGAGGTACAGATCAGAACCCTCTTACATTTTTCCAGTAGAAGAGATCGAAGTGAATCCAGACCTGACATATGATGAAGAGCCCATAAAGATCTTGGCATATGAGGTAAAACAGCTGAGGAACAAGCAAATCCCTCTGGTGAAAGTGCTGTGGAACCATCATTCAGGCCAGGAGGCTACATGGGAGCATGAGGAGGACATGAGAAAGCAGCACCCACAGCTATTCAGAGAATGAAACCAGGTAAATTTCGAGGACGAAATTTATTTTTAAGGAGGGGAAAATTGTAACACCCCGAACCTCCGAATCATGAATAGTACCATTTTTGGTCCGTGACTAGTAATATTTAAAGACACCTTGAAGACCAAAAATAAATAGAAAATTAATTGAGATAGACACAATAAAAATTCAAGTGACCCAAAAATATAAGGATTCACCGGGTATATTGAAAAAGAGAGATTATGACCCGATAAGGGGCATTTTGGTTAATTCACCTCAAGAGTTGACTTTTGACCGAAATATCAATTAAATTAAATGAAATTAATGAATTGAATTAAGGGGTAAAAATTGAAGAAAAATTCAAGTAAAAATATGTAAGGGAAAATTTAAGAAATGAAAACTTAAACTTTCATTTCTATTATGATAAAATTAAAATGAAGGACTTATGGGCTTTTGATAATTAAATTTAATTATTTAATTAAAAGGAAAAATTAAGTGTAAATGTAAAAAAAAAAAGGGGGGGAATAAAAATTTAAGTTTAATTATCCTTATGACACAATTAAAATTTATAATTTTAATAAACTAATTTTGGGGTTAAATATATATATATATATATATACAACCCACTCCTCTCTCTTCTTCTCTCTCTCTTTTTCTATTCTTCTTCCACTTCTTCCCCTCATTGATTTCCCCTCCCAAGTTTTAATTCCCTTAAATTCCCTTCATAAATCCCATGACCCACTAAAAGAAAAGATCAAAGAAAACTTTGATTGAGGCATTGGAGCAAGTAGACCAAAAGAAATTGGAAGAAAAATTGAAGTTGGAAAGAAATCACTTGAGGTAAGTTTCTTTTCATGTTAGATTAGTTGTATAAGCCTTGAATGAAGTTAACTTATGTTGAAATTTCATGAGAAATTGAAAGGAAACATGCATGGAAACCTAAAACATAGTAGAACATTTCATATGAAGAACTTGAGGCCAAATTATGGACTTAACCCAATCAAATTGCTGAGCAAAGTTGAATCACCGAATCTGTAGAAATATGGAAATCTGTAGATTTACCATATGAATAGTAAACTTTGCATGGCCATAACTCTCTCTAGAAAACTCTAATTTAGGCGATTCTTGAACCGATAGAAACCTAAGACATAGTAGAACATTTCGTATGAAGAACATTAGACCAAATTACGGACTTAACTTGATCAAATTGTTAAACGAAGTTGGATCGATAAATCTACTAGAACTGAATCTGCAGGATGAACAGTGACGTAAATAGTAACCGTGTTTTGATCATAACTTGAGCTACACAGCTTTGAATTAGGCGATTTAAAAGGGAAAATAAAGTTAAGACCTAAGTGAACAATTTTCATGAAGAACACCTCATCAAATTATGATCGAAACTAGGTAAAAATTGGGTTCAAAGATTGGGGCACCAAGCTGTCCTAAAACCAAAATATTCTAAAATTTTCAAAGCTAACTTGGGATGCATTAGATATGCATGTAATGAGTTCTTGGCAGCAATTGAGATTGGTATTGAGGTATTCTATTTGTGTATTTTCAGTAGAAAAAGAAGTTGGAACGGACAAGGAGAAGTAGGTAACAAGGAAGGAGAATTATTGAAGGTTTGAACACAATTAACCTTTTCTTCATTTTTAAACTTGTAAATTGCTTGGAATGTGTTAAATTGAATGAGTTTGCTTTGAACAAGTTTACTTTGACTGAAATATGGTTTTTCTCTTGCATTTAAGAAATTTGGGTGCTGCCACCTTTATATGGATATTATGATGAATTTAAATGTGTTTATTGGTTTATAAATGTGATTGTTGAGTGGGAAATTTTTGAAAACTGTTTTGAAATCACAATTAGCATAACAGTCTCTTTCGGAACTCCCCAGTAGTAACGACTACTTAGGGTTGATAATTGATATTGATTATGTCTCCCATTGATAATGGTTAGTGGGGTAAGACTACATGAGTACTCATTAGCTAGCTAGCCCTTCCCTCATTAATAACTGTTAGTAAGGTTGAGATTGCTTTATCGTAGTGTACAACACGGCACTGATCATGAAATTTTGTGTCATGGCCTAAACTGTGTGTTGATGTTGGCAACACTAATGCTTAGTGAATTGTGATTTATGAAGTGTGATTTCTTATTTGAAATGTTATTCCAATAAATGGCCTTTATGGACTTAGAACTATTGTGAAGTTTTCATGCTTAAGAAAAATGTGATTTATTATGCTTTGACAAATTGTGTTTTACCTTAAGTTTTAAAATTATTAGTTGTGCACCACTGAGTGATATACTCAGCGATAGCTTCTTTATGCTATCGCAGGTAAGGAAAAGGAGAAGGCTGCCGAGTGAGAGACTTGAAAGCAGCATTTTGGTATTGTTTGTGGGTATTTATGTTAGGTATACCCTTGTGATTCCTTTCGATGTAATTTATACCTACATGTATGGATGTACGGACATTGAGCAGTTTGTATTTAAAAGCATTGCATTGCTATCACATTTTAAGTTTGTAAATATTTTGTATTTTACTTTGAGACTTATGAAACTGTAACTTTTGCAATATTTAGTCTATCATTATTTTCAATGAATGTCTGCATAGAATTTTAACTATTCTCATGCAGTTTTCTGCAAAAGAATTGATAAGATAAAAAGCTATGGTTTGTTTTAAAATCCTTTGTAGCATAACTAATAGGTTATCGGTAGGTGGAGTTCGGTAATTCATTAGGTATGCTACGGGAACATGTCGTGCCTTACAAGGGATAAGGTGTGATAGATATTTGGTCTTGGGCCCAATGTTTACTATAGTTTATTAGCTGTTCTGTTGCACACCGGGAGATACAATGTGACCAATGGTGTGATGGCCCGAGGTACTTGGTACCCAGTGCCAGTTTACCCGTATATCCAATCCAATCGACTAGTATAGGTTACTTGGGCAATCAAAATAAATCTTACTAAATTTTAATCAAATAATACTACAATAATTGCCAGGAACTTAGTCTACATAAAATGTCAGTATACATTCTGCATATCCATTTTATTTTAGCTATTTTATTTTATATTTGCACCACTATGCAGAATTGCTTAGCACGTCGCTTTTACCACGCGCAGGTACTGGAGACATAGCTGGAGAGTCCAGTAGACCTCAGAGCGAGTGATTTGTCAGATCTGCGCAGAGTCCAGAGTCACCTCATATCTGCAATGCACTTGGTAGGATATTAGGATTTTGGGTTGTATTTTGTACTTTGCATTTTGTACTAGTTATTTTGTACTAGTTTTTTTATTGTAATTACAAACTCATGAAATCATATGATAATGTAAATATATGAAAATTCATGTTATTGTAATTATCAATAAATTTTGTTGAAAAATAAAATGTTGAGGAGTTATTTAGGAAATTAATTCAAATTATAATGTGAACAAAATTTTGGAATTTGTGATGAGAATTGGAGATTGAGTTGATATGTATGTATATTGGAGTTTTGGATTTGAAAACCATATTGGAAGTGTTTTTAACAGGTTTAGAAGAACTGTTTTTCCAATTTACAGTGTGACACCCCTTACCCGTCTACAGTGTAGCCGAGCAAGATATGCCACACAGTGTACCGGAACACCCTATTTTAATTTAATCATTTTTATTCTTCCTAACTTATTTATCTATTTTTTCATAGTTATGGAGTATAATTTGTGAAATATAATTCATTTCAGTCATTTATTGAAGTCATAAATTTATTTGAGGTTCTGCAAATTTTATAGAAAATCCAGTAGAGTACCGGCTAAAAATGGAGAAAACAGTTCTTCGGAACCTGTTAAAAACACTTCCAATAATCATTTCCAATCATTCTCAAACTCCAATAATTATCAAAATCTCAATATTTTCCACAACATTTCCATTTCTCAATCATTCATTTCTAATGGTATTCATATATAAGCAATAAATAAATACTCAATTTTTCCATTCATAAACACAATTTTCACTATTTACATTAATACCAAAATACATTACATAAATTTCAATTACATATGAGAAAATAAAAGTTAATTACAAAATATCAAAATAAAACTCAATGTCCTACCAATGCACTGACATCGGTGAGGTGACACGGACACTATGCAGAGCTGCAGAAGGCCTCACCCAGTCTGTGGTCTACTGGGCTCTCGGTCGATCTCTCCAGAACCTACGCGTGGCAAAAGCAACGCGCTAAGCAATAATACTTAGTGGTGCCAATAATAAAATAAAAAGAAATAACATAAAATAAATATACAGTGAATATATTGATTTCTTATTGCAAATAAATTTTCGATGAGTATTTGTAGTCTTACTTATTTTGTACTTGTTATATTCATTATTTCATTAAATTTGTCCACTTTCATTTTTGGTTGCCCAAGTAACCTATAATGGACGACTGGACTGGATAAACGGGTAAACTGGCACTGGGTATCAAGTACCTCGGGCCGTCATACCATCTGTCACATATGTGTCTCCCGGTGTGCAACAGAACAGCTAATAAGCTGTAATAACATTAGGCACAAGGCCAAGTATCAACATAATGTCAGAATGGCTAAAAGCCATGAAATCACAGAATGGCATAATGCCATGTGCAATACTGCTAACTGAACCCTATTGGCATGCCAAGCTATCCAAACCAATCTTGTTAGGTATACTAGGGCATTTCACACTTTTAAGTTTCACAATTTTTGGAATTTAAGTTTTAGTGTTACTATTTCATTCATTGGTCAACAAAAATGTTGACTTTTGCATAGGAAATAGGTACATTGGTTTTAATATCATCAACATACCACATTTTGCATTCAAAATTTGTTGGTATTGGTTGCCAATACCATTTCTAAGCTTAAAGTTAGTTGGGCAGAATTTTCAGTTTTTATGCCTTATTTTTACTGTTCCATTGGTCAAATTTGTAGTGGGAATTTGGCAAAATGATCAACACAAACGTTTTTCCTTATTTTGTCTAGTTGAATTTCCTTTTTTGAATCACTCCGTTTGGAGTTTTGTAACTCAAGTTATGGTCCAAAAACCACAACTGGCCGGATTAGAATTTTTCCGGACTGACCATATCTACAGTGCAGTGAACAGTGACTTCAACTCCCTTGTTGGATAGGTTCTGGTCATAATTTGGGGTAGGTTTCTTCATGAAAGTTGTTGGTCTATATCTTAGCTTGTTGCTGGTAAAATTTCAGGTCAATTGGACCATTCTACACTGAGTTATGGCCAAATGAACAATCACTGTTCATTTGGTCATTCTACAGAAACAGATTGTAGGTCACCCGGATTGGCGCAAGCTTTTGGTCCACTTGGTTTGGTCTTATGGGCATGGTTTCTTCACCAAAGTTGTGCCATTATGTGTCTAGTTTCATGTTCAATTGGCCAAACACCAATTGAACCTCTACAATTCAAGTTATGGCTGCCCAAACCTGCTGGACTCATGTCCAATTCTGCTGGTCAGCCATGGGCAGCATACCATTTCAATTCCAATACCACAACAGTCTCCAATTTAAGGTCAAAATTCATCAAATGGTTACTAATTGACCATTAGAATTTAATTTAAACATCTAAGCATTAAATCCTCAATTAAATCTCAAAACCCTAACCCTAACAATCCATCACTTTATCTAACATACCCAAATCAACATCTAGCTCAAATATCCTTATCAACAACCATTTCTAAGCTATTTAGCTCAAACAAATCAATAATTTCCAAACTCCTCCAATGGCTTCCAAATTTCTTGGTATTCATACACATATATTTTATTTCAATTCCTTATAATTTCTTACTCAATTTAAGCCTCTAACATGGAATAAAGAGTGAGAGATATGAAAATGCATAACCTCTTGTAGCTTAAATCCAAGCTAACCAAGACTTCAATTTTTCTTTACTTTCTTACTCTTTCTTGGCTGCCAAACACTTCTCCTTGGTGTGGGTATAATTTTTAGTGAATGAAGGATAAGGTTTTGAGGTGAGGAAGCTTAGGAAAATCAACCTTTAAAAGAAAAAAAATGGAGAGAAAGCTTCTTGGCTATGGTGGACAGGAAATGAGGAAGAAGAATTCAATTTTTCATTTCAATTTTCTGCCCATTTGACTCATTTTAAGTGGTTTATGGACATGTGTCACAATGTGATTGGGTGAGAGTGCTTAGTGACATAAGCATGAGGTCAAAATTGTAATTTTAATTCATTTTTTTTCTTTTCTTTACTACTCATTTTCAATTCAATTTTTAGCAATATTTATTCACATTTTATGTCATAATAATTATTTACTTAACTGGAAAAGTCAGCCAAAAATCACCTCTGAAGGCAAAATGACCAAAATGCCCTCCGTTTGGCTTAACGGGCCAAAATTGTCTGTACCGATTGAAAAATTTTTCTAAGTATTTTCTTGGCACTCTAATGCCATAAGAACCTCAATAACCCTTCTTTGGAGTCCCAAAAATTATTTTATAATTTTCCCCCCGGGTCTAGAGCTCCTAATTGCGAGAACCGCAACTTCTCACTAGGTTACCCATCGCTAGGGCACCAGCTCATTTAACTTGGTTGTATTTTATTTCTAAAATTTTTCCTAAATTTTTCTTATTAATATTTGAGTTAATTATAGTTCCTCACTTTAGTTTAAATATTTTTCTAGACATTCTAGCTGTCCGGACCGACACCGATCACCGGAACAGTAGAATGTACGAATTTGCTACAGGGAGGGTGTTACATACAGCCGGCACTCTTCCGGATTTTTTATAGAAATTTATGGAAAATTCAGATAAATCAAAGTTGTAAATAAATGATATAATTGGTAAAATTTAGCACTTGATGAATAATAAATAAATTAAGAAGGATAAGTTGTTAGGAAATAAGATATGGTGTTCCAGCACACTGTGTGGCATATCTTGCTCGGCTATACTGTAGACGGGTAAGAGGTATCACAATCAACCTTTTTTGATAATACCGACTAAATTCTCGATCCTATTGTTCCTTTAATTTTATACTATCTATTTTATTTTTATTTTTACCTGTACCAATTAACTAAATTTTTTTTGACATTTTTAGTGTCATTTATACCTCAGTAAACCTTTAATTATGTCTCCAAAATTATTTCTTAGGGTTCCTCGCAGGTCTGGGGTCGTCAACTGTCTACGCAGTGACTTCCCGGTATGGTCACCCATCGCCGTTGTTCCAGCTCGTTTAACCTAGTTACATTTTATTTCTTTTATTTTCCCTTAATTTTTTTTTGTCTTTATTTCATTAATTTATGTCTCCTCACTCTAGTTTAAGTGTAGTTCTAGATATTCTGACTGTCCAAACAGACGTTAGTCATCAAAACAGTAGAACGTACGAACTACCTACGGTGAGGGCGTTACATGTTAGCCAGCTAAGTTGTTTTCCAAGCAAACAATTATTTGGAAGACTCTGGAAGACACATTACCAGCAGTTACTTGTCCACTCCTTGGAACTATCTTCTTTTATCTCAGATAACCATCCAATAACCTCCAGATATTTACTTAATAATTATCTTAGGCCATTAGTTAAGTACATTAATAAAATAAAATAAATTAAATTAATTTCACAAAAAATTAATTTAATTAATTCTTAAGCTTAAAAATAATTAGTAAATTAATTAATTAATTAATTTGATGTAAACAACTATTATACTACATAAAACTAATTTACCAAAAAATGAATTTAACATTTTTGAAAGAGATTTATTATATTATATTTATATCTTTAGATATTATTTTATTAATCTCCTTTAAAAAATCAAACCTATAATTAAGTCATATCCCAGGTCTATTGTCCCAACAATACATGAATCAATCGATCTTATATTTAGCAACATATTGTTTTATTAATTGCAATATTATAGGTGGTCATCAAGGGGAAGAATGATGGAGTTAGATTTAAATAATTGCAAGGGTTTATAAATTTCAAGGACGAACTTTTTTTTTATGTAACTGTTGAGGAAATACAGGGTGTATGATATTACAGGGCTGTTATCATCTATTATTGCAATTTGACATTTGCAGTATGGGAACACATTATGCTTGTATTGTTTATTTGATGATGAATTTAGGATATTTAATTTGGTGATGAATTTTGGATATTTTCTTAAATTAATAAAATTTTTATAATTGATATATATATTTTAAATAGAATAGTAGTGAAGTAGAGAATTGACTCTGAATCTGTCAGATAAGTGATAAACCTATACTTATTAAATTAAACTAGACTAGTAATAGTTGATTATATAATAAAGTTTTAATTGATTTTAATGCATTTATTTATCGTCAAATAAAACAAAGAGAGGTGACCCTTTATTTATTTAGTATTTTTATTTATCTTTCTTTTTTTCTTAAAAAAATTTTTGAGTTTTACAAATTATAGAAAGTGAATAATTAAGAAAAAATTACTTTAACAAGGGACTCAGTAAGTCACAGATTGAAAATAAAAAATTAAATAATATATTTTTTAACATAATATAATTAAATAATTAATTTTATTAAAAAATAGAATTAAATAATATATTTTTTTTAAATTCTATATTCTATCTGGTTAATTTATCTAATTGCATTTGGTCTTAACCAAAATTCATAGCCAACCATGGGAATATAATAATAATAATAATAATAATAATAATAATAGCCAATATAATAATAATAATAATAATAATAGAATCATGGAGGAAGGAGGACATACTGTTTGCTCATTGATTGAGCAAACTTTCTCCCCCTTAATTAGTTTTGTGGACTGAAATTAGGTCTAATCCATTCTCCTAACATTCAATTATATAAAGAATTTATTCTTACTTTACTTAATATTATTTTAAAAAAGTTCAATTGTATTTTTTTTTAAACAAAATTTAATTTATTTTATATAATAACATATATAAAGTTAGAACTTCAAAATATGATTATTAAAATATTCAAATATTCTGAACCTGGTAATTATACGCTACTTAAATCAATAAGTAAATCAATTCATTGAAGAATAATTAGTCTTTCTATTTTTTTTTTTTTAGAAATAAAAATAGTTTTATGATTAAGATCAGATAGCTTTGACCAAGAATTATTTCTAACAAATTAAAATAACATGCATGAGGGCTCTTCAGGACAAACCAGATCAATCCGATTGAAAATGCTAGTCGCTTATAGCATGAAAGGGATGGAATTCTATTAGATGATTGAAGTATTCTACGACAAGCAATCATCACCCCATTTGAAAATAAATATTAATACCATATAAATTTTAGAAAAAGTTATTTTTTATCTTACATTTTAATAAAATTAATTTATTTTAATAAAATTAATTATTTTATTTTTTATTTTTAAAAAATATGATTTATTTTTTTAATTTATACACTATTAATTTCTCTCATTATTTTAAAATAATATTTTTGTTAATTAAAATAAATTTTCTCTTAATTAAATTAGTCAAATCAATGAAAATAATAAATTTTTATAGATTTAAAATTATAGAACTAAATAATTATAGTTTTCAAATTACATAAAGTTAATAATTGAGTTAGAAAAATTTTGCTTTAATGAGGCACTGAATAAATCATAGATTAAAAATAAAAAATTAAATAATATATTTTTTAAAATAATATAATTAAATAATTAATTTTATTTAATTAATAATAATAATAATAATAATAATAATAATAATAATAATAATATCATGGAGGAAGGAGGACATACTGTATGCTCATTGCTCGATAGAGTAAAATATGGCGGCCGCGATATATATGTGTGTGCTTATTAAAATATTAATTATTTATTATTATTTATATTATTTTTAAAAATATATATTAAATAAAATAAAGTTTTATTCTTAAAAAATTTTGAAAAAAAAATTAAAGATAATTATTTCGAACAACTCACGGATACTGACTACTAAAAATATGCGGAATAAATCAATTTTTGCTGGGAACAGCCATCGAGATAAGATTGATTATCGCCAAGTTGGAAGCTACAATATTAATGTGACTGGTGAATATTAAAATAAGTTAGCATCCCTTAAAGAAGATTTACATTTTTTGTATTTCTTGATGTGTATTCACATGATAGATAAAATTAAGATATATACATATATACACACACACTACATACACTTAGGTAAGGGCGGTTCTCTTGGTCCAGATTAGGACATAACAACAACCTTAATAAGGGAGTTTACGGATCACTCGCTACAAGAGAGGCTTTATTTTTTATATATAAGTAAAGTCATACCATATTTACAATAAAATTTATTTTTTGAATTTAATATGTTACAATAAAATTATTTTTCATATTATTAATAATTATAATTAGATTAATTTAAAAAATTATGGTATTATATCACCACAAGAATCTACAGATATACAAATGAATTGTACAAATGTATATATGACGTTTGTAATTACAAGAGGATTTTTAACAAACATTGCAAGTAAAAAAGAAATTATTCAATTTACAAATAAATTTTTAAATTTATTTGTAAATTATTTAATTTCAAAAATTAAGTGTGAGACGTACAAATGTATATTAAATCCGTTTGTGAGCGCGAGATTTACAAACAGATTTACAATCCATTTGTAAATTGTTGACTTTAATATCCAGAATTTGGGATTTACAAATGAATTTTTGGAGTCATTTATAAATTACAAAAGGGTTTGAAATTTGTATGTAATTTTATAGGAAAGAATTTCACTTTTTTTTTTTTGTTCAAAAGCCTACCTCTTTTCAATTATAAGCAAATCTTGAAATTTATTTGCAATATACAAACAAACTTGAAATCCGTTTGTAATTTTAAAGGAAAATTTTCACTTTTTTTTTTTTTCAAAATCTTGACTTTTATTTTAATTACAAATAGAGTTTTGAACTGATTTATAAATTTTGGAGAGAAGTTCACTTTTTTTTTTTCCCAATTATAAACGGATGCAAAATCCGTTTAAGTTGCATTATAAAAATGACATAACCCACTTCACTTTTTCACTTTCATTTTCTCCCATTTTCTCATTTATCTTTCTCATTTCATTCTTTCTCCTATTTCACTCTCATTCTCCTTTTCACTTCAATTTCTATATTCTTTTTTTTTTTTCCACTTATCCTCATTTTCTTTTCTATTTTTTCTCTAATTTCACTCTTTGTTCTACTTTTTTTTTTTCTTTATCATCTTATTCTCATATTAATTTTTTTTTATGTCATTTTCCTATCATTTTCTTTTTCTGTCGTTTCTTTTTTCTCTTCTTCAATTTCTTTTTCTCATCATTAACATTATTCTTTTAGTTATAAAATAGTATATTTTTAATAATTTTCAAATTAATATAATTTGTTTCTTAAAAAATATTCTAGTGATTTTATAAAATTATATTATTTTTCTATAAGTTTTTCTAAAATTATTTTGAGTATTATAATATATTTGTTATAAATTATTATTTACAATTTCTATTGGGAGATTATTTTTAATAATATTAGTACATTATTTTTTTAGTGGTAAAATTTTTTTATTAATAAATCAATATTTTGTTATTTTCTTTCATATATATATATATATATATATATATATATATATATATATATATATATATATATATAACACCCACCCTTTCTCGACGTTGGAATTTTTATGATATATGGAATATATTAGCGAATTCAAAAGTTCCACAGATAAGGGAATGGGGGGAGAAGTGTATGTGTATATGCTTATATATGTGTGTGTTTGAGATGTTCAAAAGCTTTAAAAAAGAAAATGTTTAAAGGTTTTTATCCCTAAAAGTTTTTAAGTATTTGTCTTAGGCAGAAAGAACTTCGACAGTTGAAGGATGAACTTTCGGAAACTGAAGTCCTTTCATGGTTCAAATGCCCATTTAGACAGAACTGACTCCGGTAGCTGAAAGTCTCTCGACTATCAAGGGTATAAAAGGAACCAAGGCTTCTGTTTTTTGTCACACCTACTCCCCCGTAAGATGTAACATGATCCCGTAGTACACCTAATGAATTACCGTACTTCGCCTACCGATAACCCATTAGATATACTATAAGAGATTTTAAAACAATTTTCGTGAAATTTAAATCATCGATTAAAATCTGGTGTTATAAAATTTTTTCAAAATTTCGGCAAAGTGCCGGCTGTATTTTGAGAAAACAGTTCTTCAATCCTACAAAAGAAAATACTCACAATATGTTTTCTCAAATACAACTCCAATACCTTCATTTCAATTCATAATTCAAATCTCAATAAACAATCAATTCATTTTCAAACCAATCTCATCATAAAGAAACATTTCATTGATTACAAGACTCAAAATTTATATTACAAAACTATTCAAGTAAATGAAATCTCAAATTTACATTTACAATAATTTACATTTAATTACATACCAAAATATTTTACAAGAGTTTTTATACAACTGCTCAAATAATTTACATACATATTATTACATGCATATATCAAAACTTATATACATGGGTATACCTATGATATACCTGGAGCTGATCTAAATGTCTCTTCAAAGAAGCTTACTCAATTGCTCTATGCTCTTTTCACCTGCGACAGCATACAAAGCTATCGCTGAGTGGTGAACTCAGTGGTGCACAACTATAATTTAAAACATAGTGCAATATACATTGACAAAATTTATAGCAAATAATTTGGAAATCTGAATACTCATCAAATTTCAAAACTCAAAATATTCATTACCAACAATATAAATCATTTGTATAAAATGATTTTGATCACAAAATTTAATTTATCAAATCATAACTACCCATTTAAGGTAATTCCAACAAAATCAATTATACATAAATCATAATTAAAATCACAATTCTTTACTATTCAAAAATCATTCTTTATCTCAAAAACCATTCTGTATCTCAAAAACCATTCTGTATCTCAAAAATCATTATGTATCTCACTAAATATGCAAGACTAATCCGAAAGGGCCATTTTCAGGGTGATTCTAACTCCCTATTGTCGGGGAGGTCGAATCGGATTCTAACTCCCTATGGTCGGGGAGGTCAAATCATCGTGCACAGTACACATCACAATAATGAATCTTCCGAAAGGGCCATAACATAAAAACTTAGATCTAACCTCTAATAAGAGGAGAATCTAAGCTTGTGCACGTACTATGGTAATCAAAACACAACTAACTCCATTGTCTTCTCAACAAATGAGAGAGACGGGTAATAACCTAGTCAAGCATCTATAGTGAGATATAAAATAATATCACAATCCTTTTAGTGAGCATAAATCACAATACAATTCAATTTAAAGTCAATTCCAATATCCAATAATTTTTATGCTCATCACAATTCAAATCATAAATTTGCATTTTTCCATGCAAATTGCCCATCACAATTCAAAACATGTTCTATCACAATTTTCTAAAACATAATTTATTCAATCGACAACAATGCTTAATACTTGTGGAAATACTATTTCACAAAGCTAAATTCATACATACTATAACAATTTCAATAATCATTGAATTAAATCCAATGCTTGTTAAGCATAATACATAAGAAAAATATGTCATTTAAACATATGAAATATTCATAACAAAATCAGTTAAAAACTAGTTGTGCACAAACCTCTGATAAATATCTCTTGGTCCTGACTCAGTGTTTCCTTCCCCTCCCCTGAGTCTTTGCTAACTGAAACACACAATTTGAAGTGTTTCAGTACTCATTTAAACTATCTCTAACAATAAAGCTTAATAATTAATTTATTGAATTCTATTATTTTCCTTAGTCAATCTAAAATGTTGACCCTCGATGCACTCTAGATGAATTAGGTTTAATGTTATCAATATGTCACATTTTATAGCCTTTTAGTGTTGGTACATGTTACCAAATTCACTTTCAAGTATATTGCATTTTATTACAATTTGCCAGATTTCGGTATACTATTTTGACCTAGCCGAACTACCTAGTTCCCTCAGTTTTCGAGTTTCGGTCCAAACTACAAACTTGTAGGTCTATGTCTTATTACACGCGGGGCAAAATTTCAGGTCTTTCTGAGTTGTGTAGACCAAGTTATGGTCAATTTACCAATGCTGGACAGAATGCATCAAAATGGTAACTTTAGGTCATTTTTAGATCACTTTTGGTTCGGCCAAATTTTGGACCTGAACTTGTGCAAGCTATTTGGTTTGGTTTTGGCCATTTTTGGGCTTTGGTGTCTTCATAAGAGTTGTAGATATATGTCTCAACTATTCATGGTAAAACTTTTAGGTTAATTTGACCTGTTTTGAGTAAGTTATAGTCAAAACACTAACTACTATGCAAATGGTCAATTTTTAGGCTTTCAAGTCACTAATCCGGATTCGGTCATTTTTCAAGTCACATTCTAGGCAGAATTTTGGTAAGCTTCCTTCATAAAAGTTGGCACATTTTATGCCTAGTTTCACCTCCAATTGGTCTCATACCAATTGGAGTCACACACTTAAGGTTCTAAGCTAAAATGTACACTGCCCTATTACACATTGTTTATCCATACCAATTACACATCCAACACTTACCAAATTAATTCTTCCATGCCAATTCTGGTTTGTAACATAACATTAACACACTTTACTTCACATTTTTGGTCATTTTGGCAGCTTGTAACAACTCTCAACAAACACATTATAACTCAGAATTTTTCCAAGTCCAATTACAACAATTAACCACATGACATACCTCATTTACATGTCCAAATTCAAACCATTATACACATGTCCATACTGCCATCAATAACAACATCTTAAACAACCATAAACAAGTAAAAACAAGCTACATATACAGAATTTCCATGGCTACCAAAATGTACATCTCCATTTAAACATCAAACTTCAAAAATTCTTCCATAAATCAATTACCCACAATCTTGGTTACACTTTTAATGAAACAAGAATTGAAAACACTCACTTACCACTTTTGAAGTTCTTCAAAACCTCACCAAAACTTAACTTTCTTGCTCCTAATAATCTGCCCAAGAGGTATACACCACTTTTAATGAAGAAATTTGCAAGAAACCATGGCTTAATCATGGTAGATGGAGCTTGTGGTATGGTGCGGCCATGGAAGAATTTTTGAGAGAATTTGGTTTGGCTTGGAGAAGAATGTAGAAGAAGAAGAAGATGGAGTTAGTGGAGTTGGCTGTCCACTTAAGTGATGTTAGTGGAGCACTAATTGATTAAAAATCTATTTTAATATTAAACTTTCCAATTTTTGCAATTTGGCCACCACACTTTCACTATTTATATAATGTATCTCATTTTAATTTTTCATGGTATTTTTAAAGTTTCATATCATTTATTTTTAATGGACATTTAGGTCAAAAGACAACTCAGGGTGTCAAATGACCACAATGCCCCTATTCGGATTGTATTCTCGATTTTTCGGTAACACCGAGTTTTGTCATTTTCTCGATTTCTCATTTTTCTTTGTACTAATTATTTAATTTTTCTTTGATATTTCTAATGACATTTATACTTCAATAGATGTTCATTTAAGTTTTAAAAATATTTTCCAGGGTTTCCCGTGGTCCAGGGCTAGTCAACAGTCCACACCTCAACTTCCCAGTGCGGTCACCCATCGCTATGGTTCTCGGCTCGTTTAACTTGGTTACATTTCATTACTATTATTTTTTCTTTGTTTTTCTTATATTTTCTTTTCTTGTATTTCATTATTTTATGTCTCTTCACTCATATCTAAGTGGAGTTCTAGGCATCCTAGCTGTCCGGACAACACTGGTCACTAGAACAGTAAAACGCACTACCGAACATAGGGGTGTTACATTTTTGCCCAAAATGATTAGGTTTTCTCTTCTTCTCTCTCCCTCAACTGCTAGAGCATACAAAGAGCTCTTTGAAGAGATTTCCTAGTGTTTTTCATGATCTGGAGGTGGATTCTTCCATTTAGAAGTTTGGGAGAGTAGATTCAAGTTTTGGGGCTTTGATTTTCTCACCTCAAAGCTTTAAGAAAAATGGTAATATTCTTTTCTTCTTGATCTTATAGGTAGATCTAAGAAATTTGATGAGGGATTAGGCTTTTATAACTTCAATTTCATGTAAAGTTGTTTTTAAGATGAGTTATGGGAAGTTTATGCATGTTAGGATTTTGTGATTTTATGTTGAAATTGCATATTTTGTTGTTAGATTAGTTATGTATAAGTGTTATGGGCCTTAAAAGACTTGTTCCCCTTGATGGATTTGAGGAAATCCATGAATATGCTATGTTGGGTTTAGGGAAAACCTAGGATTTGAGTTTTTGATTAATGTATATGGGTATTAAGTATGATTTTAAGTTGTTTTAGGTACCCTGGAAACTTGTTTTTATGGTTGGATTGAGTTTTGGAACTTTGGAGTAAGTTTGGATGTTGATGAAAGAAGGATTCTACAAGTTTTTAACTTGGAAATTCTAGAAATTTCTAGGTTTAGCTGTTGAAAACTAAAGGTTTGGCAACTAAAGAATGCAATTTCTTGAAAAATCTAGAAATTCTCTAGGTTCGATAATCAAAGTCCCAAGTTTCTGTAGTTACAATGGCTATTGCCTAAAATGGGCACCCGATGTTCGAAGGTTCGATAGCCAAACTTGATTATGCCCACTTTATTTCTTCTTCGATTCCAAGATTCCAAAACCTAATTTCATGGTTCTTAAGGCCTAAAATTAGATGTTTATTATGTGTATTGAGCTTTAGAGCTTTGTATAACTCCCTACGGTCTGATTTTATAGGATTAGGCTTGAGAGACTCGAGAAGTTAAGAATCCGAGGATAGCTACCATCTGAGTTAGGTGATTGATAGGCTATAAGAGATGAGTAATTCTAACCTTAATAAATATAAACTATTAAATTTAATTTATGATCATCCTCATGCATCATGTAATATTTATTTAGGATGTATATATATAGAATATGAATATGTTGCATTATTGCATAATTATTATTGGTGCATTAATGGATGATGGATGACTCCCCCCATGTTTATGACATGTTATGTTATATATGTTATGGATCCATAAAAATCCCATGGGGGAGGTCTTTACGATGCTTAGGGTGCATGACACATTATGTTTCAAGCAAAAGTCCTGAGGAGCCTTTGTATGATCTAGACACATTGGAATCGAGGAGTTACTGGTGACAAGTACATCTTACGAGTAATGTTTATGATGTGAAATACACCCCTATGATCGGTAGTGCGTTCTACTGTTTCGGTGACAGTGTTTGTCCGGACAGCTAGGATGCTTGGAGTTATATTTAAATATTAGTGTGAAATACAAGAAAGGAAAATACAAAAAAAATAAAAGAAAAATAATAGCAATGAAATGAAACTAAGTTAAACGAGCCAAAGATCATGAATGATGGGCGCATCAGACGGGAAGTTACGACACGTGCAATAGTCGACCCTGTGGCTGCGTAAAACCTCGTAATTTAGTTTCGAGACATAATTAAAGACTTATTGAAGTATAAATGTCATTAGAAATATCAAAGAAAAATTAATTAATTAGTACAAAGAAAAAATGAGAAATCGAGAAACCGACGAAACTCGGTGTTACTAAAAAATCAGGAATATAACCCCAAGTGGGGCATTTTGGTCATTTGACACCTAGAGTTAACTTTTGACCTCAATGTCCATTAAAAATAAGTGGCATTACACTTTGAAAATGTCATGAAAAATAAAAATGTGGTACATTATTTAAATAGTGAAAGAAATGAGGCAAAAGTGCAAATTATGGAACTTTAACTAATTAAATCATTAATTTATGGTTAGTGCTCCACTAAGTGGGATTAGTGGACATATAAAACCAAGTGGACAGCATGCAAATTCACTTTCTTCCTCATTTTTTTCACTTTGCTGAATTGCTTTCTCAAGTTCTTCCATGGCCAAATGTTCTTCCAAGCTTTCTCCATGGCCATTAATGCATAAGCTCAAATCTACTTTGATTCAAGCCATATTTCTTCAAACTCTCTTCATTAAAAGTGGTCTTCAAACCATGGGCAGTATGTGGGAAGCAGAAAAGAGAGGAAATTCCATGGATTTGTGAAGCTCAAGTTGAGGTTAGTGCTTAATCTTTCCATTTACCTTCACTAATCCTTGTGTTGAGCTTTGGGTAAGTTGAATTGCTAAGAAAAATTAAGGAAATGATGAGTATTGGTGAACCTTAGTTTTGGCAGCCATGAAAATGCATGGTTAGTGACTTATTCTTATATGTATTTGATGGAAATTAAGGTTGATTAACTCAAATAGAAGTGGTAGTAGGTTAATGTCTAAGTATGTGCATGTTAGTGTTTGAATTAAGGGTTTGAAATGGGACCTTGATGCTTTGGCAAACTACCACATTTGGCAGCCTATAATATCATGAATTTGTGTGTGTGAATATGAAGTTTATTAATGAAATATGATGGTGTTGAATTGTGGGCAGTTTGTATAATTGCCATGAAAGTGTATGTGTAAAATAAGTATTGAAGTACATTGAATTTGGGTGGATGTGAATGTTGGACTTTAATGGTGAATTGTGTGCATTGAGCACTTGAGTGTTCTGCCCAATATGCTTGCTGGCATTGTGTTTAGTATTTGTAGAAGTGCTATGAATGAATAATGAAGTCATGAGGAGGAGGAGGAATGTCAAATTGGAAGTGTAATTGTCTTGTGCAGGTTGTGTATGTTGGTAGCACCTAAATTAGGTCATAAGTGCAAAACTGTGAACCCAAATTGTATGAGGCCAATGGGTGGTGAAACTAGACACCAAATAGGTCAACTTTTATGTAGAAATGTTGCCAAAATTCTGCCTAGAAACTGACCTTAAAAATGACCAAATCTGAATTAGTGACTTGAAAGCCTGAAAATTGACCATTTGGGCAGTAGTTAGTGTTTTGACCATAAATCACTCAAAACAGGTCCAATTGACCTGAAATTTTTACCATGAATAGATTAGACATAGATCTACAATTCTTATGAAGACACCAAAGCCCATAAATGGCCAGAACCAAGCTAAATAGCTTGCACAAGTTCAGGTACCAAAACTAGTCGAACCAAAAGTGACCTAAAAATGACCTAAGCCTACGATTTTAGTGCATTCTGTCCAGCATTAGTAAATTGACCATATCCTGGTCTACACAACTTAGAATGACCTAAAATTTTTCCCCGCACGCAATAAGACATAGACCTACTAGTTTTTAGTTTGGACCGAAACCCGAAAATCGAGGAAACTAGGTCGTCCGGCTAGGTTAAAATAGTACACCCAAATCCGGTAAATTGCAATAAAATGCAATACACTTAGAAATGAAATTGGTAACATATACCAACACTAAAGGGCTATAAAATGTGACATATTGATAACATTAGAATTGACTCACTTAGAGTGCATCAAGGGTCAACATTATAGGTTGAGTAATGAAATGAATTGAAGGGAATAGTACCAAGAAAATTTAGATATTGGATTTTATGGTTGGAAACAAATTCATTGAGTACTGAAACACTTTAAATTGTGTGTTTCAGTTGATAAGGATATTGAGAAGCATAAAGAACATTGAATCAAGGCCTAGGAGTGACTCAAATCAGGTTTATGCACAACTAGTTTTTAACTGATTTTGTTCTGAATATTTCATACGATTAAATGACATATTTTTCTTATGTATTATGTTTAACAAGCATTGGATTTAATTCAATGATTATTGAAATTGTTATAGTATGTATGAATTTAGCTTTGTGAAATGGTATTTCCACAAGTATTAAGCATTATTGTGGATTGAATAAATTATGTTTTGGAAAATTGTGATAGAATATGTTTTGAATTGTGATGGGCAAGTTGCATAGAAAAATGCAAATTTATGATTTCAATTGTGATGAGCATAAAAATTATTGGATATTGAAATTGTCTTTCAATCGAATTGTATTGTGATTTATGCTCACTAAAAGGATTGTGATATTGTTTTATATCTCACTATAGATGCTTGACTAGGTTATTACCCGTCTCTCTCATTTATTGAGAAGACAATGGAGTTAGTTGTGTTTTGATTACCATAGTACGTGCACAGGCTTAGATTCTCCTCTTATTAGAGGTTAGATCTAAGTTTTTATGTTATGGCCCTTTCGAAAGATTCATTATTGTGGTGTGTACTGTGCACGATGATTCGACCTTCCCGACGATAGGGAGTAAGAATCACCCCGAAGATGGCCCTTTCAGATTAGTCTTGCATAGTTAGTGAGATAAAGAATGGTTTTTGAGATAAAGAATGGTTTTTGAGATACAGAATGGTTTTTGAGATACAAAATGTTTTTGAATAGTAAAGAATTGTTATTTGAATTATGATTTATGTATAATTGATTTTGTTGGAATTACCTTAAATGGGTAGTTATGATTTGATAAATTAAATTTCGTGATCAAAGTCATTTTATACAAATGATTCATATTATTGGCAATGAATATTTTGAGTTTTGGAACTTGATGAGTATCCAGATTTCCAAATTAGTTGCTATAATTTTTGTTAAGGTATATTGTACTGTGTTTTAAATTATAGTTGTTCACCACTGAGTTCACCACTTAGCGATAGCTTTGTATGTTGTCGCAGGTGAAAAGACCATAGAGCAATTGAGTAAGCTTCTTTGAAGAGACATTCAAATCAGCTCCAGGTATACCCATGTACACAGGTTTTGATGTATGCATGTAATAATATGTATGTAAATTGTTTGAGCAGTTGTATAAAAACTGTTGTAAAATATTTTAGTATGTAATTAAATGTAAATTATTGTAAATATAAATTTGAGATTTCATTTACCTGAATAGTTTTATAATATTAATTTTTGAGTCTTGTAATCAATGAAATGTTTCTTTTATGATGAGGTTGGTTTGAAAATGAAATGATTGATTATTGATATTGATTTGTGAGATGAAATGAAGTTTTTTGGAGTTGTATTTGAGAAAACATATTCGCAGTGTTTTCTTTTTCAGGTTTGAAGAATTGTTTTCTCAAAATACAGCCAGCACTCTGTCGAAATTTTGGAAAAAAATTTTATAACACTAGATTTTAATCGATGATTTAAATTTCACGAAAATTATTTTAAAATCCCTTGTAGTATATCTAATGGGTTATCGGTAGGCGAAGTACGGTAATTCATTAGGTGTACTACGGGATCATGTTACATCTTACGGGGGAGTAGGGTGTGACATATTTTGTGGTATCAGAGCAATGGTTATAAAGTAAATTTTGAATTGTGCAATTGAATTAATTTTGTCGGTAAATACAACTGCTCAAATGTTTGATACATATAGTACATTTACATCATAAATATGAATTAATGGAGAGAAATTTCCTTATGTTGGTTGTACAGAAAATAAAAAATCCTGTGAAAAGATGTGGAAGAGAAGAATGAGACAATAGAATAGTCTGTGATAGCGGAAGCACAAATTGAGGTCCCAGCTCCACAAAGTGTTGAAGGCTCAACTGTACCAATTTTACCGATACAAATTACTGCACAAATAGCCCAGCACATAGCCACTTTGTTTCAATAAATGGCTGATACTCTGTCAGCTCAAGCTCAAGTACAAACCCAACCCCCACAAAGGCAGTGTGAAATAGAGAAGAGGGAGAAACCTATGGGTCAGAGCTCGAGTAGTAATTTGGGGAAGAGAAAAGAATTTAAGGAACCCCGAGCTCAGGGATATGACAGAGGCGGATCATCAGGGCAGAGAACACCAAGATCTAATCGTCGAAAAATCATAAGTTCCTATTCTGCCCATTTCTACCATGTTTGTGGTAAGCTACATGAAGGTATTTGTCGTAAGGCCTCTGAAGCCTACTACAATTGTGGAAAGCTTGAACACTTTGTTAGATATTGTACTAGAGCACCTTGATCTGCTCTTCGGAGTTCACAGACAGTTAATCGGAGTCGAGATAGAAATAGAGTTGGTACTCCTCACCACCATAACACAGTGAATCAACCCGAATATAGTAGCGTATCAGTTAGAGCATCCACTATGCACTAAGGAGAAAGAATAGAAACTTTGGATGTCGCTGCTAGTAAGTTCTTAATTTTTGAAAGAAACAATTAATTATTTTTGTTTGATCCCAACACTACTTAGTTGTATGTTAGTGTTAGAACTATATGTTCTGTTGTTGTTCCTTTACGTGGGAATAAATTTTGTTGCAGTAGTGATTAGTCCTTTAAGATAAGGATTGTGATAATAAGTGAAATTAGTTTTGGAAGAGTTTATCAGCGAAAGGTATTTTCTAACACACCATAATTATAAAGCTAAACGACAAGCCTACTTAATGTAAGGCAAGAGGACGTAAAAGTAAGTTACAATAATAGAATTGCTCTAGACGAGGGTAAAGATGTTACTGTTAGTAATTGTTAATGGATATTGTAATCAGAATAAGATTCGAATATCAGTAAATTCGAAAAGGATAAAATATAGGAAAATTTGATCTATTGGGATGTATCGTAGTAACTATGCAATGTTCTTGATGTTTATACTATAAGCTGCAGATTACAGTACTGACTTAAGATTATTGTGTAGAGCTACGTACTACTCGATAGTACACCAAGATGAGAATAGTTGTCAATGGCATCTGTATTAGTATAGTTATGCCAGGACAAAATTTTATTGTTGGAAATGAGTTTGGAAATCCTACTTAGGGAGTTAAAGCTCAAAATTAGATTATCGAAAGGTTATCGTTTAGTACAAAAGGATGTAAGTTATAGACTATTAATAGATAAAAAGAGTTGCGAAAGTAAAAATTTGAACAGTTGGTTCAGATATAACAAAGAAATGTTACAAATGTGAGTAAGATTATTGACTTGAATGGTCAAAGGACCTATGATTAGATAAGTAATTCTAACATGACCTCAATGGTCTTTCAAAAAGGGAACATGAATCGAAATATTAGACGAAACTATAGTAAGAAAAGATTAGTGCTATATAAACAAAGTAAATATTATGTTAGATTGTTAAAAGTTTTACACAAATTCAGAGGAAAGAAGATTATATGATCATATACAAAGGAGAAAATAAACGTGTGAATATTGTAAGACGGCTATTGGGTAAAATTTCATAGACGAAATTTATTTTAAGGGGTGGAGAATTGTAACACCCCTATGTTCGGTAGTGCGTTCTACTGTTCCGGTGACAGTGTCTGTCTGGACAGCTAGGATGCTTGGAGTTATATTTAAATATTAGTGTGGAGATATAAGGTAGTGAAATACAAGAAAGGAAAATACAAGGAAAACAACAGAAAAATAATAGCAATGAAATGAAACTAAGTTAAACGAGCAAGCACCGCAGCGATGGGTGACCGCACGAGGAAGTTACGGCACAGGCAATAGCCGATCACAGGGCTACAGGGAACCCTCGGAATTTAGTTTCGAGATATAATTAAAGACTTATTGAAGTATAAATGTCATTAGAAATATCAAAGAAAAATTAATTAATTAGTATAAAGAAAAACGAGAAATCGAGAAACCGACAAAACTCGGTGTTACTAAAAAATCGGGAATATAACCCCAAGTGGGGCATTTTGGTCATTTGACACCTAGAGTAGACTTTTGACCTCAATGTCCATTAAAAATAAGTGGTATTACACTTTGAAAATGTCATGAAAAATAAAAATGTGGTACATTATTTAAATAGTGAAAGAAATGAGGCAAATGTGCAAATTATAGAACTTTAACTAATTAAATCATTAATTTATGGTTAGTGCTCAACTAAGTGGGATTAGTGGACATATAAAACCAAGTAGACAGTATGCAAATTCACTTTCTTCCTCATTTTATTCACTTTGCTGAATTACTTTCTCAAGTTCCTCCATGGCCAAATGTTCTTCCAAGCTTCCTCCATGGCCATTCATGCATAAGCTCAAATCTACCATGATTCAAGCCATATTTCTTCAAACTCCCTTCATTAAAAGTGGTTTTCACACCATGGGCAGTATGTGGGCAACAAAAAAGAGAGGAAATTGCATGGATTTGTGAAGCTCAAGTTGAGGTTAGTGCTTAATCTTTCCATTTACCTTCACTAATCCTTGTGTTGAGCTTTGGGTAAGTTGAATTGCTAAGAAAAATTAAGGAAATGATGAGTATTGGTGAACCTTAGTTTTGGCAGCCATGAAAATGCATGGTTAGTGACTTATTCTTATATGTATTTGATGGGAATTAAGGTTGATTAACTCAAATAGAAGTGATAGTAGGTTAATGTCCAAGTATGTGCATGTTAGTGCTTAAATTAAGGGTTTGAAATGGGACCTTGATGCTTTGGCAAACTGCCGCATTTGGTAGCCTATAATATCATGAATTTGTGTGTGTGAATATGAAGTTTATTAATGAAATATGATGGTGTTGAATTGTGGGCAGTTTGTATAATTGCCATGGAAGTGTATGTGTAAAATAAGTGTTGATGTACATTGAATTTGGGTGGATGTGAATGTTGGACTTTAATGGTGAATTGTGTGCATTGAGCACTTGAGTGTTCTGCCCAATATGCTTGCTGGTATTGTGTTTAGTATTTGTAGAAGTACTATGAATAAATAATGAAGTCATGAGGAGGAGGAGGAATGTCAAATTAGAAGTGTAATTGTCTTGTGCAGGTTGTGTATGTTGGCAGCTCCTAAATTAGGTCATAAGTGCAAAACTATGAACCCAATTGGTATGAGGCCAATGGGCGCGTGAAACTAGACACCAAATAGGATAACTTTCATGTAGAAATGTTGCCAAAATTCTGCCTAGAAACTGACCTTAAAAATGACCAAATCTGGTTTAGTGACTTGAAAGCCTGAAAATTGACCATTTGGGCAGCAGTTAGTGTTTTGATCATAACTCATTCAAAACAGGTCCAATTGACCTAACATTTTTACCATGAATAGATTAGACATAGATCTACAATTCTTATGAAGACACCAAAGCCCATAAATGGCCAGAACCAAGCTAAATAACTTGCACAAGTTCAGGTACCAAAACTGGCTGAACCAAAAGTGACCTAAAAATGACCTAAGCCTACCATTTTAGTGCATTCTGTCTAGCATTGGCAAATTGACCATATCTTTGTCTACACAACTCAGAATGACCTAAATTTTTGCCCCGCGTGCAATAAGATATAGACCTACAAGTTTTTAGTTTGAACCGAAACCCGAAAATTGAGAGAACTAGGTCGTCCGGCTAGGTCAAAATAGTACACCGAAATCCGGTAAATTGCAATAAAATGCAATACACTTAGAAATGAAATTTGTTAACATATACCAATACTAAAGGGCTATAAAATGTGACATATTGATAACATTAGAATTGACTCACTTAGAGTACATCATGGGTCAACGTTATAGGTTGAGTAATGAAATGAATTGAAGGGAATAGTATCAAGAAAATTTAGATATTGGATGTTATGGTTGAAAACAAATTCATTGAGTACTGAAACACTTTAAATTGTGTGTTTCAATTGATAAGGATATTGAGAAGCATAAAGAACATTGAATTAAGGCCTAGGAGCAACTCAAATCAGGTTTGTGCACAACTAGTTTTTAACTGATTTTGTTATGAATATTTCATATGATTAAATGACATATTTTTCTTATGTATTATATTTAACAAGCATTGGATTTAATTCAATGATTATTGAAATTGTTATAGTATGTATGAATTTAGCTTTGTGAAAAGGTATTTCCACAAGTATTAAGCATTATTGTGGATTGAATAAATTATGTTTTGAAAAATTATGACAGAATATGTTTTGAATTGTGATGGGCAATTTGCATGGAAAAATGCAAATTTATGATTTGAATTGTGATGAGCATAAAAATTATTGGATATTGAAATTGTCTTTGAATCGAATTGTATTGTGATTTATGCTCACTAAAAGGATTGTGATATTGTTTTATATCTTACTATAGATGCTTGACTAGGTTATTACCCGTCTCTCTTATTTGTTGAGAAGACAATGGAGTTAGTTGTGTTTTGATTACCATGGTACGTGCATAGGCTTAGATTCTCCTCTTATTAAGGTTAGTTCTAAGTTTTTATGTTATGGCCCTTTCGGAAGATTCATTATTGTGGTGTGTACTGTGCACGATGATGATTCGACCTCCTCCACCATAGGGAGTTAGAATCACCCCGAAGATGGCCCTTTCGGATTAGTCTTGCGTAGTTAGTGAGATAAAGAATGGTTTTTGAGATACAGAATGGTTTTTGAGATACAAAATGTTTTTGAATAGTAAAGAATTGTGATTTCAATTATGATTTATGTATAATTGATTTTGTTGGAATTACCTTAAATGGGTAGTTATGATTTGATAAATTAAATTTCATGATCAAAGTCATTTTATACAAATGATTCATATTATTGGCAATGAATATTTTGAGTTTTGGAACTTGATGAGTATTCATATATCCAAATTAATTGCTATAATTTTTGTTAAGGTATATTGTACTATGTTTTAAATTATAGTTGTGCACCACTGAGTTCACCACTCAGTGATAGCTTTGTATGCTGTCGCAGGTGAAAAGACCATAGAGCAATTGAGTAAGCTTCTTTGAAGAGACATTCAAATCAGCTCCAGGTATACCCATGTACACAGGTTTTGATGTATGCATGTAATAATATGATGTAAATTATTTAAGCTATTGTATAAAAACTCTTGTAAAATATTTTAGTATGTAATGAAATGTAAATTATTATAAATGTAAATTTGAGATTTCATTTACCTGAATAGTTTTGTTATATTAATTTTTAAGTCTTGTAATCAATGAAATGTTTCTTTTATGATGAGGTTGGTTTGAAAATGAAATGATTGATTATTGAGATTGAATTGTGAGATGAAATGAAGTTTCTTGGAGTTGTATTTGAGAAAACATATTCGGAGTGTTTTCTCTTTCAGGTTTGAAGAACTGTTTTCTCAAAATACAGCCGGCACTCTGCCAAAATTTTGAAAAAAAATTTATAACATCAGATTTTAATCGATGATTTAAATTTCATGAAAATTATTTTAAAATCCCTTGTAGTATATCTAATGGGCTATCGGTAGGTGAAGTATGGTAATTCATTAGGTGTACTACGGGATCATGTTACGTCTTACGGGGGAGTAGGGTGTGACACATTGCATAAGTATGAAATGAATGATATAATTAATGTTGCTTAGTTTACTCACTGAGCTTATTTAATCTTACTCCTTTCCCTTAAACTCAAGATGCAGGTTTGTAGGATTAGAAGATTTCTTTGAAGAGAAGTCATCAGAGATAGTTTTAGCACTTTTTTTTTTTTTTTTTTTTTTTATGTATGGTGTATAGGTAGACAGACATGTAAAATCTGAATGGATAGTATTGTGTTGGTAATTATGAAAAAAAAATAGAGTTATATAATATTTTAAGTATGATGTTGATATTTATGATTATGTTGACTCTTTTGGGAGTGTATACATTAAACCATTACAATTTAGTACTTATGTATATTAAGGTTCAAATCATGAACCACTTTTATGTTAAAGATGTTTTTGTATGGAAGAAAAGACTAAAGTGTAATGGTTTGTTATACGTTTGAGTGTTGATAGTATAGGTGTTAAAGGTATGTTTATAGCTTTTAGGCTTGCTACGGGTTTCAACAGCCTTAAACTAACCTAACCCCTAATGCCTGTAATGGCTCCCAGTTTGGGTCATTACAAAGTTGGTATTAGAGCTCTAGGTTAGATCATTAGACCTAGATGCTAGTAAAAGTATAGAATAGAGGTGAGAAGAAATATGTTGACCATCACAGTTAGGAAAATACATATCCAATAGGGTTGAGTCCCTGTATGTGTATGATGAATGTTATGTGTATGCTAGGTTTCATGTTATGCCTGATTATATATTGTGTGTTCATGTGAATTCACATGAACTTTTTATGTGCTCAACACTCCTTGTTTACTTTCAAAAATGTGAGGTTCAAGATGGTTCGCTAGGTTGATTGATGATCCACTAGAGATTGAGGGTATTGGAGCAGTACCCACTAACCCTATTATTGAGGAGAAAACAAGTAGAAGTGAAAAGGGAGAATTGATTCAAGAGGTCCTAGAAGGTCTTTTGAAGTCAGTAGAAAAACTACATATGCACCTAAAATGTCTATAGATGAACAAAGGAATTCTCATAGCTTCTCCCAATAGTAAGAGAATCTTGAGTGTACAGGCATGGGAAGAGTGGGGGAAGATAGTTTTGTGGAAGGAGGAGATGAGTTAGAGTTTGTATCTCCTCTGCAGCCAAGATTGGAGTGTGGGTTTGGGTATCAATATCTTTAGTAAGCAAGTTTTAGAAACCCTAGGTTTATGAGCTATCCCTAATATCCTCCTTTCATGCCCTGCCCACCTTGCTTCTTACTATTCAACCCATATCCCATGTACCCTCCCCAACAACACCCTCAAAGTTCTTCAACCACCATGAGAACTCAAAATCCCATGGAAGGAGTTATAAGAGAGCATGTATCACCACCCCCTATAGCCCTTACAGTTCTAACACAAAAGATCAAAATATGTATTAGAGGTAAAGCAAAGATGACTAACTACTTGAAGCTGGATGCTCCCAAGTATAAGAAAGGAGATGATCCTTTCAAGTATGTTAAGTTTAGTCAAAATGATAGCCAATGAATTGGATGCCAGTGATAGCAGGGCCATCCAGATGGTTGACTTTACCTTGAAATATAAAAAGGTGATGGAATGGTATAAGTCCTATGTTGTTAATGAAGGAGCGGAAGCATGAAAAACACAAGTTTAGATCATTGAAATTCAAAATTTTTCATCTAGGGTCACATGCATCGTGTAAGATTCATTTTTATCTATTTGATTTCAATGATAAATAGCATATTAAACTCTTTTAATATATTTTTGGATCTATATTTGCCATTTGAGATTTTATAATTAATCAGATTAATTTTAAGAACCCTAAATTAGATCAAGAATAAGTGCACTAACCTCTTAATGCACTGCAGTATGTTTGCACCTTTGGGATGCGTCTTTAGGACACCAGATGTTGTCCCTCTAGCTTGTCCACACCAAGATCACCTATAGTAGCCCTTGAACATCTTCTAAAGCTTTTTCTATGAATTAGAAAATCAATTTTTGCCTTTTAAGAGATTACAGATGTAAACAGAACACTAGAAATAATTTTTAGTATTTTTAATTCAAGAAATTGTCTGCTTGTCACAGGCATAACATGATCCTGTAGAATACCTAATGAACTACCCAACTTCACATACCGATAACTCATTAAGTACCCTACAAGGGATTTTAAAACAATTTTCTTATTTTTGATAAGTGGTGAGCATTTTCTAATAAGTATTTAAAACATTTAGTTAAAATTAAAACTAATAAATATTTTTGGTCCATTTTTTTTTTCCAAAATTTTATAAAAATTTTGACAGAGTCCCCTCTGTATTTTGAGAAAATAGTTCTTCAAATACCTGTAAAAAGCACTTCTAAAAATTTTTCCCCAATAACTACTTCAATTTCACAATCACACTCAATCCATTTCAACAACTCCACAATTATTTCAATCAATTCCTCAAGTTCAAAATTTAATAATCCTCAAAATACTAGCAATACATTTCATTCAAATTAAATAAAATAGTTCCACTCATATTTCATTAGAGACGAAACAATTTATATACACATCATTACAAAATTTACATCAAAGGAAGTTCAAACTAATTTTTTTTTTATTACAAACTTCATACAAACTTTGTACAAGCTGCTCAAGACCCATTTATATGTCCATACTTTTATATGCAATACATACATCAAAAGAAATATTTACAATTAGGGTATAAATTATACCCGATGGCTTTAAGCTGATAGCTTCTCACGATTCAAGAGCTCATCACTGCTTCTTCTAGTCTCTCAGATCTGACAAAGAATAGAAGCTATCGCTGAGTACTAGGACTCAGTGGTACACAACATACGAAAATAATCTTTATGCAAAATTTAAATCACATTTATTCAAAATTTTGACTAAACATGAGCATTAAACACAAAACGTGAATTATGAAATTTTAATACAAACCAAGTTCATTTCGAAGTATCAAAACACATTTCAAAAAACCCACAGTTAGATCATGCCATTCGAAACAAATAGAATCTCAATAGCCAGAGGCTAAAGAGAAATCACATCACAAGGCTATCTAGCTCAAATATATGGATATCCATTCACATCCTCTTCTACTGGCACACCTCAACACTTGTTCAGAGAAGGAATCAAAATTCGAAACTAATTACCCCCACTAGTCATGCTAGTGAGGTGTTCAAATATATGGTCATGATACTGTGGTTTCAAAACTTATCTTAACAATTTGCTAAACATTGTCATTTCAAATATATATAATAACTTTCAACAATTAAAATCAAATATCATAAGAATGCCATAATCTAATATTTTACATTATTCAAAACAGTATGCAACAGATGATTATAAAAAGTATACGTTGTGCACAAACCTCAAGCGAGTCGCCTCTTGGCCTCGACTCGGTTCCTCGGGTTCCTTCCCAGTATTCTTTTCAACTGAAACACAAAATTTTATAATTTTTCAGTACTAGAACTTAACATAAATCCAAAATAAATTTAGCCTCATTTTTACCTAGCTCTAAGGTGCTAAACTCGACGTTCTTGAAATTTTGCATTTCGAGTTACTATTCACTATACTATTCAAGTCAAATTGTTGACTTTCTAAGGCTTAATAGGTATGGGAATTCCAACTTCACCCACATACCACATTTTGATCACCAAACTTGTTGGTTTTGGTCATTTTCTCAAAACTTTGGTCTTTTAGGCAAAATTGCCAAATTTTCAGTTTTGGTGTCTCTAGTTGTACTATTTCAATGGTCAGTTTGCTGTTGGAATTTGGCAAAACTTTCTTCATAGAAAATGTTTTCTATTGTCTTAAGTTTATTTTCCTTTTTGAATCACCCCAATTGGAGTTTTTTAGCTCAATTCATAAGCAAATTACGTTTACTGTTCAAGCTGCAGAATTTGGTTCTGCAGATTTGTTACTCAAACTTTGTTCAGCAATATGATCAAGTTAAGTCCATAATTTGGTCTAATTTTCTTCACATGAAATGTTCTAATATGTCTTAGGTTTCCATCGGTTCAAGAATCACCTAAATCGGAGTTTTCTAGAGAGAGTTATAGCCTTTGAAACTTTACTGTTTAAATGGCAAATCTACAGTCTGCAGATTCAGTGACCTAAAATTGCTCAGTAATTTGATTTTGTTAATGGCATAATTTGGGTTTATTTCTCCATGAAAGTTTTAGATCTATATCTCATCTAACAACTGGTAAAATTTCAGGTCATTTTGACCTGTCTAGCTCGAGTTATGACTAAATGAACAAATACTGTTCATTTGGTCAGTTTGAGCAGAGGCAGCCTGCAATTTTTCAAATTCGATCAATTTGTTCACTAGGTTTTAGTCACTTTTTTGGCATGCTTCCTAAATGAAAATTGTGTCATTTAGTGCCTATTTTCATCTCCAATTTTCCCATATCCATTGGACTTGTAAAATTTCATTTTTAGTTCCTCAAAGGAGATTTTGGTCATGCTGCCAGCACATGACCTTATCCAATCCGGATTGGCTTTTAATTCCAACACTTCTAACACACCTCATTTGGTCACAAATGACCATTTTTCACTTCACATTAGGTCAAAGACACCATTTACAAATTTCTCCAAATTTTTGCCTCAAAACCCTAGGTCTCAAACCCTAACCACTCTAATCCATTGCAATTAACTAATTCAAAGCATATAAACACAATCTTTCAACTCATTCAAGCATCTTAACATGTTTAACTCAATCAAACTCATGCAAATCACTCTCCCCTCCCTGCTGGACGAATTTCAGTTTAGTCCCTCACACATATTTTTTTTTTATTTTAAGTTTATTTCTATGCTCTTTATGCTATACGTATACACTAATTAAACTAAAAACTTGAAGTTTGCATTACTTACCTTTTGAACTTTCACTTCCTCTCAATTTTCTTCAATTCTTTGATGACCAATCTTCCTCTCAAGTGATTAAATTAAGTTTTTGTGAAGCAAGTATGGGAGGATTTGGGGTTTAATGGTGGTTTCAAAGCTTGAAGCAAGCTTTAATGGAGGTTTACAATGGTGAGGGAGAGAGAAACGTAAATGGTGAGGAAGATGAGGCTTTTTACTTTTTTTTTTCTTTTCTTTTCTTTTGTCTTTTATCTCTTTAGGAAGACCAAAAATCTAAATAAATAAATAAATTAATTATATTCTTTATGGCATCATGCATGAGGTTATGCATGATGTCATCACCTTTTAACTTTTCCATTCTCTTCTTTTTTTTATTTTTTTAATTTTTTTATTAATTCTTTAATTTAATTATCGATTTCGAAATTTTCTTTTCTTCGATTTTATTTGACAGTTAGGTCAGGAGTTAGCTCTCGAGGTCAATTGACCAAATTGCCCCTCACCGGTTCATCCCGGTTTGCAATTAATTCCATATTTCTTCCGGCTCCCTGACCTAATTATTTGGCTGGCTTAACATTTCTTTTTCATGATTTTCTCTTTTCCACTGTGTTCGTAATGGTCCTAAGGACCGCAGCGTCACATTTTACGGTTCGAAATTTGAGTTTAAAATGACTTTGTAGTCGTTCCCGAGAAGGTCACCCATCATTTGTGACTCTACTGCTTAACTTCTTATGTTCTATTTTTCTTGTTTATACTTAACTAATTGGACATTACTAATTATTTGTGTTTATGGCTTCTCTAGTTGTCTTAAGTGTGGTTCTAATCCCCTTAATTGTCCGCATCGACATCGTCACGGACGATGAAATATACCGTGCTATGCAAATAGGGTGTTATAATTCTCCGTCCTTAAATAAATTTTGTCTCAAATTTTACTCGGTATTAATCTACGAGCAGTGTGGGTGCTGTCTCCTCATGTCCTCCTCTCATTCCCAAGTAGCCTCCTGGCCTGAATGATGGTTCCACAGCACTTTTACCAACGGTATCTGTTTGTTTCGTAGCTGCTTCACCTCATAAGCCAGAATCTCTATGGGTTCTTCTTCAAATGTGAGGTCTGGATTCACTTCAATTTCCTCTACTGGTAGTACATGAGATGGGTCTGATCGATACCTCCTCAACATAGACACATGGAAGACATTATGTATCTTTTCCAACTCTGGAGGTAGTGCCAAATGGTAAGCTAAAGGACCTACTCTTTCCAGAACCTCATATGGCCCAATGAAACGAGGACTCAGTTTCCCCTTTCTGCCGAATCTTATAATTCTCTTCCAAGGAGAAACTTTGAGGAAAACTTTCTCACCCACTGCATACTCAATATCCCTTCTTTTCAAATCAATGTAGGACTTCTGACGGTCTGATGTAGTCTTAATTCGATCTCAGATCACCTTGATTTTCTCCTCAGTTTGCTGAAAAATTTCTGGTCCAATCATTTTTCTTCCACCCACGTCATCCCAACACAACAGGGTTCTACATTTTCTGCCATACAAAGCTTCATATGGAGGTATCCCAATGCTTGATTGGTAGCTATTGTTGTAAGCAAACTCAATCAAAGGCAAGTGTGTATCCTAACTGCCCTCAAACTCAATCACACAAGCCCATAGCATGTCCTCCAAGATCTGAATTACCCTCTCAGACTGGCCATCTGTCTGTGGGTGGAGTGTCGTACTGAAGTTCAATCTAGTTCCTAGGACTCTCTGAAGACTATCCCAGAATCTAGAAGTGAACCTCCAATCTAGTTACTTTTTCTTTTCTTTTCTTTTCTTTTGTCTTTTATCTCTTTAGGAAGACCAAAAATCTAAATAAATAAATAAATTAATTATATTCTTTATGGCATCATGCATGAGGTCATGCATGATGTCATCACCTTTTAACTTTTCCATTCTCTTCTTTTTTTTTTTTTCTATTAGTTCTTTAATTTAATTCTCGATTTCAAAATTTTCTTTTCTCCGATTTTATTTGACAGTTAGGTCAGGAGTCAGCTCTCAGGGTCAATTGACCAAATTGCCCCTCGCCGGTTCATCCCGGTTTGTAATTAATTCCATATTTCTTCCGGCTCCCTGACCTAATTATTTGACTTGCTTAACAGTTCTTTTTCGCGATTTTCTCTTTTCCACTGTGTTCGTAATGATCCTAAGGACCGCAGCGTCACATTTTACGGTTCGAAATTTGAGTTTAAAATGACTTCACAGTCGTTCCCGAGAAGGTCACCCATCGCTGTGACTCTCGGCTCGTTTAACTTCTGATGTTCTATTTTTCTTGTTTATACTTAACTAATTGGACATTACTAATTATTTGTGTTTATGGCTTTTCTAGTTATCTTAAGTGTGGTTCTAATCCCCTTAATTGTCCAGACCAACACCGGTCACCGGAACAATGAAATATACCAGGCTATGCAAATAGGGGTGTTACATTGCTAATCTCTTTGAATTGATGAGAGACGAAGAAGAAGATAAGAGAGATGTTCTTTTGGGTGGCATCACATAAGAGGAGCAGCAGCTTGTGTGTTTTTTTCTTTCATCCTTACACTTATATAGTTAGGTCACTACTTAAAACTCTTGCCACATGTCACCTTTTAATTAGCTCTAGGTTTAATTGACCCAATCACATTGTGCCAAGTGTCAAACCTATATTTAATCTTAATTTTAATTATCTTACATGATTAAAAGACATTTGGCAAGCTTATGTGTAGTGCCATGTGTCATCATCTTATGGTGCCACATGTCACCCTGTGAAATAACCAAAATGCCTTTGTGTCTTAATTTTGAGTTCTCAACCCAAAATAATTATTTCTCTTCTTCTAATAAATTTATATCAAGTATAAATTAATTAATTAATCTCTATTAATTAATTTCTCATTAATTAAATTCATATTTAAACACTTTAAATATAAATTTAACTTATACTATACATCCAATAACCTAGATTTGGTTTCAAGTCATGCTAGGGACTTTGCAATCTAATTGCAAACCAAACCTATTTAATTAATTAATTAAACTCTTTAATTAA
Source organism: Hevea brasiliensis (assembly GCF_030052815.1). Classification (NCBI taxonomy): domain Eukaryota; kingdom Viridiplantae; phylum Streptophyta; class Magnoliopsida; order Malpighiales; family Euphorbiaceae; genus Hevea; species Hevea brasiliensis. The sequence goes on along the minus strand of NC_079497.1, from coordinate 77,398,061 downwards.
ATAATTAAATCATATTTAATTTGGTGATTACTTATGTATGTGTATGACTTACTAGGCTCATCACTAATTGGCAATGAGACATGATATCAACTCTTAATATCATCAGAACTCTTTCTTACTATAAATGATTTCTCTAAACCATTTTTTACACCTGATAAACCATGGTTAATAACTAGCATAGCATGCTATGACCACCCAATCAGTAATAAGGTTTACCTTAAATGAACCTATAATCATATGTTATCATGCACTAGAATCTCTCTGTTATAAAATCCCAATTCGAGCTAGAGTCATGGTTTATGTCAAACCCCAATTGCTATGAATATTATGTTCGCTTTTAATTCCAGTTCTTGATTAAAAGATTTTTCTGATCAGAAACTCCTTTCTGATTAAATCTATCTGTCCTGGCTAGGAACTTGAAACATCAAGAATAATTAAATGCACATAGGATTTTATCCCTATTTATTTAGAGGAACAGATTCTATCTTGATCAACACCTACCTCTATATATAACTAGTAAAAGCCAACACATGCCCATATACCCATACACAGTACAAGTATGAAAGAAGTATCAAACTCAAACCACCTATATATAAGATAATTGTGCTATCTCAGGTCTAAAGATTATATGTACTGATATGATTTATGACAATGCATTGACAAGTGTAAACTCTGTGTGCTTGTCATAAGTGTCACTGGTTCGACCTACTTATCATGTATAAGTGCCTATCATGTTTGTTATATGGCATGAGAGTCACCATTCCATCTTATTTACATCTCATATAAATAACTTGAGAACAAACATGATTACAATCTTTCTGGATAAGTCATGTCCTTATTGTGAAGTATCCTCGATTGTGAACCTATTTATGATACTTTGTGCTAGAAATACTGTCACTCATATTCTTAACAACTTAAGAATAGAATTTCTAGCAAAATATTAATGGACCTTTTCTATTACACATAAATATATTATGTAAACGGAAAAGTGAAAATGCCTTTTATTAATAAAATATGTACAAGATACATACTAAATGATATGCTCTAGGGCATACTACTAACAATCTCCCACTAGCATTAGAGCCATTCATTATAATATCTTAGACCCATCTTCTCAAGATGTCAGTCTAGCTGAATTTGTGACATAGGCTTAGTGAACGGATCAGTTGGATTTTCAGCTGATGCTATTTTTTGCAAGGCTAAATTGCCTTGCCTAATTATTTCTCCGACAATGTGGTAGCGCCTTTCTATGTGTTTGGATTTCTAGTGAGACCAGGGTTTCTTATATCTAAACAGCTTCTTTTGCAGCATCTGATGCAGCAATATACTCGGCCTTTGCATTGGAATCTGTAGTCATACTTTGTTTGGAACTCTTCCAACGGACTGCACCTCCATTACAAATGAACACATAACCGGAGGTAAACTTTCTATCATCGATATCTGATTGAAAATCAGAATCAGTATAACCATCCAATTGCAAGTCACCACCTCCATATAATCAAGAATAAATCCTTAGTTCTTCTCAAGTACTTTAGGATAATCTTGACAACTGTCCAATGTTCCAAACCTGGATTGGATTGATACCTACTAATCAAACTAATAGCATATGCGATATCCGGCCTAGTACACAACATTGCATACATCAAACTTCCAATAGCTGAAGCATATGGAATCCTGGCCATTTTATCTCTTTCTTCAGGTGTCTTTGGAGACATCTCTTTAGAAAGGTGGATACCATGTCTCACTGGTAACAATCCTCTCTAGGAATCAAGCATGTTAAACCTCTTTAACACCTTTTCCAAGTATAGACTTTGGGATAAACCAATTATTCTTTTCGCTCTATCTCTATAGATGCGAATCCCAAGAATATAGGTTGCCTCTCCTAAGTCTTTCATGGAGAATGTATTTGACAACCATACCTTTACTGTTGTCAACATACCTGTGTCATTACCCATCAACAGAATGTCATCCATATATAAGACAAGGAAAAGTGATAGCACTATCACTAACCTTCTTATATACACATGGCTCATCCTCATTTTTGATAAAACCAAATGACTTAATGGCTTCATCAAAACTGATGTTCCAACTCCTCGAAGCTTATTTCAACCCATAAATGGATCGCTTTAGCTTGCATACCTTAGAACCATCTTGGGATTCAAAACCCCTAGGTTGTTACATGAAAATGTTTTCTTCAATGTATCCATTGAGAAAAGTTGTTTGGACATCCATCTGCCAAATCTTATAATCATAGTATGCAGCTATTGCTAATAGAATCCTAATTGATTTAAGCATGGCAACAGGCGAGAAAGTCTCCTCATAGTCAATTCCTAGCCTTTGGCAAAAACCTTTCGTTATTAGTGTTGCTTTATAGGTCTCTACCTTTCCATTAGAACCAATTTTCTTCTTAAAAATCCATTTGTTCCCTATAGGTACAATACCTTCAGGTGGGTCAACAAGATCCCAAACTTGATTCTTATACATGGAATCAATTTCGGATTTCGTAGCATCAATCCATTTTGAAGAGTCTATATCTGATATAGTTTCTTCATAGGTAAGTGGATCATCTCCATAATCAACTTCTTCATGAGTAGACAACTCTTGTTCTTCTTCATGAAGGAAACCATATCTCACTGGTGGGTGAGATACCCTGGTTGTTCTACGAGGAATAGCTGTAGATGTTTCATTAATAGGTGTAGGTTGACTAGATGAATCTATATCCATCTGATCTATTGGTTGGTCAGAATTCTCCAATTCTAACTCTATTTGCCTTCCTTTGCCTCCTTCTTGAACAAACTGTTGTTCAAGAAATGTGGCATCTCTACTTATCACAACCTTTTGTAATATAGGCAAATAAAAATAATGTCCAAAACTATCTTTTGGATATCCAACAAATCGACCCTTTTCTGATATGGTTTTCAATTTATCAGTGTTTAACTTTTTGATATAAGCTGGACAACCCCAAATCTTAACATGCTTAAGACTTAGTTTTCTTCCATGACATATCTCGTAAAGTGTGGAAGAAACTAACTTTGATGGAATCCTATTCAGAATGTACAAAGCTGATTCTAATGCAAATCCCCAAAAAGAGATTGGCATATTAGTCTAGCTCATCATACTACGTACTATATCTAATAGGGTACGATTTCTCCTTTCAGATACACCATTTAGCTGTGGTGTTCCTGGAGGAGTCAGCTGGGAAACAATGCCGTGCTCTCTCAAGTATTCATCAAATTCAGTACTCAAGTATTCACTTCTACGATCTGATCGAAGAGCTTTAATACTCTTTCCTGTTTGATTTTCTACTTCAGATTTAAATTCTTTGAACTTTTCAAACGATTCATGTTTGTATTTCATCAAATACAAATATCCAAACCTTGATTTATCATCAGTAAAGGTAATAAAGTAATGAAAACTGACTTTAACCATTTCCTTAAATGGATTACATACATCACTATGTATTAGTTCCAAAATATTTTCAGCTCTTAGTCCTTGTCCAACAAAGGGTGATCTGGTCATTTTGCCTTGAAGCCAGGATTCACAAGTTAGAGTAGGCTCAGAGCCCAATGAGGATAAAATCCCCATTTTCTCCATATTTGCAATCCTATCTTCTGCAACATGACCTAACCTTAAGTGCCAAATATATTTTGAACTTGAGTTGATTTTTACCATGGCATTGCATTCCTTTAGATTTCTTGCATTAGATTTGTATTTAACATTATTATTTAATAATAAAGTCCATCATGCATATAACCCGAACCAACATATTTATTTCCAAAAAAAATATTGTAAACATCATTTATGAACTGAAATTCACAACCATCTCTTAGTCAAACTAGATATAGAAATGATGTTCTTAAAAGGTATCAGGTACATGCAAAACCTTATTTAAATACAAAACATGTCCACACATGTATAAATTGTAACATCCTCATTTTAGCTAGTCCGTACAGTCTATTGTTCCGGTGACCAGTGTCGGTTTGGACAGCTAGAACGTTCAGAAAAATATTTAAACTAAAGTGAGGAACCAAAAATTAACTCAAATAATTAATAAGAAAAAAAAATTAGGAAAAATTTTAAAATAATTCTTGGGACTCTAGAGAAGGGTCATTGAGGTTCTTATGGCATTAGAATGCCAAGAAAATACTTAAAAAAAATTTTCAATCGGTAAAGACAATTTTGGCCCGTTAAGCCAAACGGAGGGCATTTTGGTCATTTCGTCTTCAGAGATGATAGCCAACTTGTCGAGTTAAATAAATAATTTATATAACATAAAATATGATTAAATGTTGTTAAAAATTTAATTGAAATTAATTGGACAAGAAAAGGATGGAAAAATGAAAGAAATTGAAATTATGACATCATAAGGATGTCATTAAAAGTCTCCAACCCAATCAAGTGTTGACACATGTCACCAAGGTATATAAAAGAGACTAAATGGGCAGAAAGTGAAGAAAAAAAAAATTAGAACACTCTACTTCTTCTTCTTGGCGTCACCTCTCCCACCATAGCCCTCCATAGCCAAGCTTTATCCAAGCTTGATTTCTTGGGTTTTCATCCATTAAAACTTAAATTTCTCAACACAAAAACTTGCTCCTACACCTTGGTGATCCTTTTGGGAGCAAAAAGAAGAGGAAAACAAGAGTTTTAGCAAGTGGGAAAATCTCACTCCTTTGAGGTTAGTGACCTAACCATGAATTTTACTTTAAATTCATGATAAGGACTTTGAATGAGTGTAAATTGCAAAGAAAAAAAAAATGTTGAATACCATTTGTATGTAAACCCTAGATTTTTGGTAGCCATGGTTAGGGTTTGATTGTGTTGAGTTTAATGAAATTAAAAGACTATCATGGCTGCCCATAATATGTATTTACTAAGTGAATTGAAGAAATGCAATGAAAATGCATGAAGGGTAATGTGTGATTAGGGTTTGGGGTGGAAAAATGGGATTTTGACCATGTGATGATGAAAATAGGTTTTAATGGTCAATTAGTGACCATTTAGTTCTGTTTAAATAAAAAATGAGTGTGTTGAGTGATGGGATTGGGTTTGGTGTGGCTACCATGAAAGTGACCTGCAGAATGGAGTGACCTGTAGAATTAGACTTGAGTCCAGCAGGTTTAGGCAGCCATAACTTGAATTGTAGAGGTTCAATTGGTGCAAGGCCAATTGGACATGAAACTAGACACATAATGGCACAACTTTGGTGAAGAAACTATGCCCATAAAACCAAACCAAGTGGACCAAAATTTGCCCTAATCTGGGTGACCTACAGTCTGTTTCTGCAGAATGATCAAATGAACAGTGATTATTCATTTGGCCATAAATCAATATAGAAAGGTCCAATTGACCTGAAATTTTATCATCAACAAGCTGAGATATAGACCAACAACTTTCATGAAGAAACCTAACCCAAATTATGACTAGAACCTATCCAACAAGTGAGTTGCAGTCACTATTCACTGCACTGTAGATATGGTCAGTCTAGAAAAATTTCAATCCAGCCAGTTGTGGTTTTTGGACCATAACTTGAGCTACAAAACTCCAAATGGAGTGATTAAAAAAAAGGAAATTAAACTAGACAAAATAAGGAACAACTTTCATGTTGATCATTTTGCCAAATTCCCACTGCAAAAATGACCAATGGAATAGTAAAGATGAAGCATGAAAACTGAAAATTCTGCTTAATTAACATTAAGCTTAGAAATGGTATTGGCAACCAATACCAATAAATTTTGAATGCAAAATATGGTATGTTGGGAGTATTAAAACCAATGTACCTATTGTCTATGCAAAAGTCAACATTTTGGTTAACTAATGAAGTGAATAGTAACACCAAAACTTAAAATTCAAAAATTATAAAACTCAAAAGTGTAAAATGCCCTAGTATACCTAACAAGATTGGTTTGGATAGCTTGGCATGCCAATAGGGTTCTGTTAGCAGTACTGCATATGGCTTCATGCCATTTTGTGTTTCATGGCTTTCCCATGCCATTCTGTAACATAATAGCCTTTGGCTATGTTATTTGAGTTGATATACTTGGGTTTTAACCCTGATAATTGTTACAGCTTATTAGCTGTTTTGTTGCACACCGGGAGACACAATGTGACCGATGGTTTGATGGTCCGAGGTACTTAGTATCCAGTGCCAGTTTACCCGTTTATCCAGTCCAGTCAACTAGTATGGGTTACTCGAGCAATGATAATAAACCTTACCAAATTTTAAGTGAATAATACTGCAAATAATACCAGAAATTAAGTCTACCCAAAAATGAAATCATACATTCTACATAATTATTTTATTTTATTTTATATTGTCACCACTAAGTAGAATTGCTTAGTGCGTCGCTTTTGCCACACGCAGGTACTGGAGGCCTAGCTGGGGAGCCCAGCAGACATCAGACGGGGTGAGCCTTCAAAGCTGCATCCGGGGTCCAGAGTCACCTCACATCCGCACTGCATATGGTAGGACAGTAGGAATATAGGTGGCCCTTTTGTATTTTTGCATTTTGTATTAGTTTGGATTGTAACTATAAACTCCTGTAATTATGTATTAATGTAAATATATGGAATTTCATATTATTGAGATTTTCTACATAATGTATGTTGATAAATGAAATGTTGAGAATTATTTGTGAATATGCTTCAAGTGATTAAGTGAACAGAAAAGTTTGAAAATAGTATTGTGATTTGAGATTGAGATTTTGAGATTGACTTGAATGTGTATAATGGAGTTTGGATTTGGAAATTATTTTGGAAGTGTTTTTAAACAGGTTCAGAAGAACTGTTTTTCTACTTTATAGCCGGCACTCTGCCGGATTTTTTTATAAAATGTGCGGATAAATTCAGATTTATCCAAATTGAAAATAAATGAATCAGAAAGGGATAAATTGTAATAGAAACATAAATTGGTGCTCCGGCACACTGAGTGGCATAACTTGCTCGGCTACACTGTAGACGGGTAAGGGGTGTCACATTTAGTGGTATCAGAGCATCGGTTTAAGCATTTTTGGGCCTAGATAGAGTACATACCATTGCATTGCATTTGTAAGTGTTGAGGTGACACTGATGCAGATATGTTTGTTTTCTTATTTTGAATAGGATATGGATCTTGCTTCCCAAAGAGCAGTTGAGGAAGAGGTGGAGAGTCGTGCTCCACCAAGGGCTGAATCTGGGGGCAGGGTAGAATCTGCTCCACCAGCAGCTGAGGCACCTGCCCAACCTCAATTTGTACTATTTCAACAAATGACTAACTTTTCCCGGCAAATGATGGGGGCAATTCCACCACCACAACCACAGCCACAACCTCCACCAGTACCACAGAAATCTCATTTGGAGAAATTGAGGAAGCATGGGGCTGTGGAATTCTTTGGGAAGAGGGAAGATGATCCCATGGCTGCAGAAAATTGGTTGGATAGAACCATCAGAGTGCTGAAACAGCTAAATTGCACCCCCGAGTAGAACCTGGTAGGTGCTGTGTCCCTACTTCAGGATGATGCATATCAGTGGCGGGACACAGTAACCAGTGAGGTGCAGCCAGAACGGATTACCTAGGAATTCTTCCTCACAGTGTTCAGGAAGAAATATATTAGCAAAGTGTATTTAGAAGAGTGAAGAAGGGAATTTATCAGTCTGAGACAAACACAGTTATCAGTGGCTGAGTATGAGCGTGAGTTTGTCAGACTGAGCCGGTATGGGAGGGAGATAGTCCCTATAGAGGCAGAGAGGTGCAGATGGTTTGAAGAAGGGCTCAATGTCAATATCAAAGTCATGATCACAACACTAGAGATCACGGATTTTTCTAAACTGGTAGATGCAGCATCAAAAGTGGAAAGGGTTTGAATCAATGAACAAAGTAGAAGGGAAAGACAACAGAAGAGGGGTCCGGGTTAGTCCAGTACATTTTCTGCTCCCAGCAAGAAGAGTAAGGGTCCTCCTACTCAGAGTTCAGGACCACCACAGGGTCGTGGCCGTCTCGGGGCCTGCACCACGATTCACACCTAGGAGAGGCCAGTCCACACCATCAATGGGCAGCTCTCCAGGGATGGTGTTTATGGGACCAGCCCCTGCAGCTTCTGCTTGTCAGTACTGTCAGAAGTGGCATAAGGGGGAATGTTGGCGAGTGACCGGTGCATGCTTACGGTGTGGATCGACAGAACACCAGATCAAGAATTTTCCGAAGAGGACTACAACTATTGCTCCAACACAAACTGACAGACCTACTCCTGCACCACAAATGGGTAGGAAGCCTGGTAAACCTGAGGCAGTGGTCCATCACTGAGGCTTACATCCGAGTCAGTTGAGAGGCCAGACACTAGAATACCTACCAGGGCTTGTGCCATCAGAGCTCAGGAGGAGCAAGATGCCCCCGGATGTCATCAAGGGTACATTTTCTCTCTACAATACTTCTGTACATGCATTGGTGGATCCAGGATCCACTCATTCCTACATTTGCATCAAACTATCCATAGAGAGGGGAATTCCAGTAGAGGAGTGTGATCAAGAAATTCTGGTCACAAATCCACTAGGCCACAGTGTGGTAGTGAATAAAGTGTATAAAGGTTGCCCATTGAGGATTCAGGGGTATGAATTATCGACAGACCTAATTGAGTTGCCCTTCCACGAGTTTGACGTGATTTTGGGAATGGACTGGTTGTCACGTCATCAGGCAATAGTTGATTGCAAATTGAAGAGGATTTCTCTGAAAACTTCTAAGGGTAATGAGATCACTGTTCTGGGTAAAAGGACAGATTTCTTGTCCAATGTTTTCTCAGCCACAGTTGCAAGAAGATTGATGAGAAAAGGTTGTGAAGCTTACTTAGCACACGTAGTTGATACTAGGCAAGCCAAGCCGAACCTGTGTGATATACCCACAATGAAAGACTTCCCAGATGTATTTCTTGAAGAGTTGCCTGGTTTACCACCAGAAAGGGAAGTCGAGTTTGCTATTGAGGTAATGCTGGGTACAGCACCCATTTCTATTGCTCCTTATAGGATGGCACCCACTGAATTGAGGGAGTTGAAAACTCAGTTGCAAGAGTTGCTTGATAAGGGGTTCATACGCCCCAATGTGTCACCATGGGGAGCTCTGGTGTTGTTTATGAAGAAGAAGGATGGAACCTTGAGATTGTGTTTTGATTACCGACAGTTGAACAAGGGAACTATGGAGAATAAATATCCATCGCCCAGAATCGATGATCTGTTTGATTAGTTGAAAGGAGCCAGTGTATTTTCAAAAATTGATCTCAGATTAGGGTATCATCAGTTGAGGGTAAAGGATGCAGATGTGTCAAAAACTGCATTCAGAACCCGGTATGGGCATTATGAATTCTTAGTGATGCCGTTTGGGTTAACAAATGCACTAGTAGCATTTATAGACCTTATGAACCGTATCTTCCATCCATACTTAGATTGATTTGTAGTGGTCTTCATTGATGATATTCTGGTGTATTCCAAGACCAGGGAAGAATATGATGAACATTTGAGGATTATTCTACAAACCCTGCGAGAAAAGAAGCTATATGCTAAGTTGTCCAAGTGTGACTTTTGGATGAGTGAGATCTCTTTTCTTGGCCACATAGTATTAGCTGAGGGAATTAGAGTAGATCCCAAAAAGATAGAAGCAGTGATGGAATGGAAGCTACCTAGAAATACAACTGAGGTCAGAAGTTTCTTAGGGCTAGTTGGGTATTACAGAAGATTTGTGAAGGGGTTCTCTTTTATAGCTGCCCCAATGACCAAGTTGTTATACAAGAATGTGAAATTTGGCTGGAACGACAAGTGCCAAGCCAGTTTTGAAAGGCTGAAGGCTATGTTGACAGAAGCACCAGTGTTAACACAGCCAGTGTCGGGGAAAGACTTTGTAGTCTACAGTGATGCATCACATAATGGGCTATTGTAACACCCCTACGTTCGGTAGTGCGTACTACTGTTCTAATGACCAGTGTTATCCAGACAGTTAGGATGCCTAGAACTACACTTAGATATAGATGAGGAGACATAAAATAATGAAATACAAGAAAAGAAAATACAAGAAAAACAAAGGAAAAATAATAGCAATGAAATGTAATCAAGTTAAGCGAGTCGAGAACCCTAGCGATGGGTGACCGCACCGGGAAGTCGCGGCGTGGACTGTTGACTAGCCCTGGACCACGGGAAACCCTGAAAAATATTTTTAGACTTAAATAAATGTCTATTGAAGTATAAATATCATTAGAAATATGAAAGAAAAATTAATTAATTAGTACAAAGAAAAGTGAGAAATCGAGAAAATGACAAAACCCGGTGTTACAGAAAAGTCGGGAATGCAACCCAAACAGGGGCATTGTGGTCATTTGACACTCCGAGTTGTCTTTTGATCTCAATGTCCATTAAAAATACAAGATCTTACACTTGGAAAATGTCATGAAAAATTTAATTGGTGGTACCTATAGTAAATAGCAAAAATTGGGAGCTTAATGCGAGAAATTGAGAATTTAAGATTAAATAAATATTTAATCGCACATAGTGCTCCACTAACTCACCTAAGTGGATCACTACATCCTCGTTTTTGGACAGATTGTCATCTTCTTCAACCTTCCCAAAGAGCAGCCGAATCGCTCCCAAGAAGAACTCCATGGCCAAAGCTTCCAAGCTCCATGCAAGCTCCATTCTCCCATCTCCAAGCCATTTTTCCATTTGATTCCTTCACAAAAATTGTTCCACACCACTTGGGCAGTAGATAGGCATTAAGAAGATCAAGTTTTGGTGAGATTTTGAAGAGTTTCCAAAGTGGTAAGTAGGTATTTTTGATGCTTGCTTCATTAAAGTTTGTGTGGATGTTACGGGTACTTGAATTGTGGAAAGATTTTTGAGGTTTGATGTTTAAGGGAGATGTGCATTTTTGGCAGCCATGGAAACTCCTTAAGAACAATTTATCCTTGTATCTAAATGGTAGATTAAAATGTTGATGAAGTGTTTATATGTGTAGGAATAAATTGGGTGATGTATACTAAGTATATGTTAATGTACACTTGACTTTGGAAGCTTAAAAATTTATTCAAGGAAAGGTATGAATCGGCAGCTTGAATTGTGAACCAAAAAAATTTTATTTCACAGTTTGGTTTATGGAATATTATTGTTGAATTGTGGTACTTGTTATGGCAGCTTGTGTATGTGTATGAGGGTTTGAGTTTGGACATGTGAATGAGCTAGGTTATGTGGTTAAATTGTTGTAATTTGAACTTGGAAAATTCTGGACTATAATGTGCATATTGAGTGTGGTTATAAGCTGCCAAAGTGACTAAAAATGTGTTGTGATATGTGTTTATGTTATGGTACAAAACAGAAATGGCATGAATGTGTAACTTGGTAAGTGTTAAAAGTGTATTTGGTATGTGATGAAGAGTGTTGCAATAGGGCAGTGCGCATTTTGGCCTAGAACCTTAAGTGTGTGGCTCCAATTGGTATGAGACAAATTGGAGGTGAAACTAGGCAAAAAAAGTGCCAACTTTTATGAAGGAAGCTTACTAAAATTCTATTTGGAAGGTAACTTGAAAACTGACCAAATCTGGATTAGTGCATTTTAGGCCTAAAGACTGACCATTTGGGCAGCAGTTTATCAAAACAGGTCCAATTGACCTGAAATTTTTACCATGAATAGTTGAGACATATATCTACAAGTCTTATGAAGACACCAAAGCCCAGAAATGACCATAAACAAGTCAAATAGCTTGCACAAGTTCTGGTCCAAAAACTGGCCGAACCTAAAATGACCTAAAATGACCTAAAGTGACCAATTTTGGTACATTCTGACCAGCAATAGTAAAATGACCATAACTTGGTCTAGTAAACTCAGAATGGCCTAAAATTTTGCCCCGCGTGCAATAAGACATAGATCTACAAGTTTTTAGTTTTGACCGAAACCCGAAAACTGAGGGAACTTGGTCATCCGGTTAGGTCAAATTGGTATACTGGAATCCGACAAATTGCAATAAAACGCAATATACATGGAAATGAATTTGGTAACATGTACCAATACTTAAAGGCTACAAATGTGACATATTGGTAACATTAAAACCTAATTCACCTAGAATGCATCGAGGGTCAACATCTTAGGTTGACTAAGGAAATGATAGAATTCAATAAGTAAGTATTAAGCCTTATTGTTAGAGACGGTTTAAATGAGTACTGAAACACTTCAAATTATGTTTCTCAGTTAGCAAAGACTCAGAGAAAGGGAAGGAAACACTGAGTCAGAGCCAAGAGACAGTTATCAGAGGTTTGTGCACAATAGTTATTTCTTTTGAATTTTTCAATTGAAATAAATTATGATTATTTGTATGTTATTATTTTAAATTGTGTTCGTACACAATAATTTTTACTTCTCATTTTCTACTTAAAAATTTAATTGAACATTATAGTTTTAAATTGTGTCCGTGCACAATACTTTTATATTCACTGCTTTTACTAGCAAATTTATTTGGAGAAATGAGTTATAAATAATTTTTTATTGTTTTGGTTTTGGGAATATTATTTGGAAATTATTGTGTTGCCAACTTTGCAAATGGAAATTTTAAGATAAAATGTGATTTGTGGTTTGTATGAAATATTGTGATTTGTGGTTTGTATGAAATATTGTGATTTGAAATTGTTTTGATTCACACTTGGCATGACACTGTTACTATGTTCCTCCTCCATTTATGGGATGAGTGTGATATATTCTCCCTCTTCGACTTGTCAGTCTGAGGTGAGTGTGGATGAGTACTCATTATTCAGCTAGCTTCCTGCCTCATTGATTTCGATTATTAGGGTGAGTGTTTCTTGTCGTGGTGTACAACATAGCATGTGTGGAAAAATTTGTGTCATGGCCTAAATGATGTTATTGATTGGCAAAACTGTATTATTCAGTTATTTGATCAAATTGTGTTATTGATTTGCAAAACTGTATTATTCAGTTATTTGATCATATGGTATTATTGATTGGCAAAACTATATTATTCAATTATTTGATCAAATGGTGTTATTGATTAGCAAAACTGTATTATTCAGTTATTTGATCAAATGGTGTTATATGAACTTGTAAATTGTGAAATGGAATTGTGAATTATTGGATTTGTGAATTGTCAATAAAAGATTTATATATCGCATTTCAAATTGTTATTGTGCACCACTGAGTAAATTTTACTCAGCGATAGCTTTTCATTGCTGTCGCAAGTAGACAGACAAACAGGGCAGCAGACTAGGCTGCTAGTATTACACTGAGAGATCATCGGCTATATTGAGTATACCATAGTTTGCATTTTATATTGTAATGTATGTTCACTGTATGTATATAATGCTTTTGGTTTTGAGCAGTTGTAAATTAAAATTGTACATTGAAGTTGTATAACAAATTGTAAATTATTTTTGTTTGTAAATATTGTAATATATTTCTTTTATCTCAACCTTTGAAATTACTGAAAAACTATTGTGTATTTGAGTTGACTAAATATTGGAGTTTGAGATTAAGAAATATATTTGATGTGCTTTTTACAAGTTTTTGAAGAATTGTTTTATTCAAAATACAGATGGCACTCCGCCAAAATTTTTACAGAAATTGTTAATTCTTCAAATGTGTTAGCTGTTTCACTTCAGTTCAAAAATCTTTTTAACACTTGTAAATAGTGCTCAACACTGTAAAAAGAAGTAAGAAAAGTTTTAAAATCCCTTGTAGTGTATTTAATGGGTTATCAGTAGGCGAAGTTGGTAATTCATTAGGTATACTACAGGATCATGTCATGCCTTACAGAGGGGTAGGGTGTGACATGTTTTAGTGGTATCAGTGTCACACCTTAACCCTCCGTACGGCATAACATGATCCCGTAGAATACTTAATGAACTACCGAACTTCACCTATCGATAATTCATTAAGTACCCTACAAGGGATTTTAAAACGATTTTCTTACATTTTGGAAGTGGTGAGCATTTTAGTGAGAATTAAAATCCATTTATTCAAAGCTTAAAGACTAGTAAAAATTTTTGTCCATTTAAATTTTGCCGCAAATTTTATAAAAATTTTGACAGAGTTCTGTTTGTTTTTGGAGAAAACTGTTCTTCAAATACCTGAGAAAAACTGTGACGCCCCTAATTTCCATATGAGTTTTCACAACATGCTTGAATTAACTATCTCATTCACTATCCACATGCATATATGGTTTAAACATAATCTCTAATCCACTTTAAGTCCATCAAAACACTCCATTATTGTTCCTTCAATAGGGCAGCCAAGAGAGTACAAGAAAAGTGAAGATTAAACTTGGGAAAAAAGTGCCACTTAAAGGTTAGTGCATTAGATACCTAAAACTCTTTATTTTCATGATTAAACTTGGGAAAAAAAACATATTAAATTTTAGAAACCGCATGTGAAGTATAAATAGATCTTAATTATTTGAATGATGTTTTATTTCTATCTTTATTTGTATATTATTTCCTTGTTATATTATTGCACCACTAAGCAGCAATGCTTAGCGCGATGGAATTGTTTCCTCGCAGTGATCAAACTAGAACCCACTGGACGTTTGACTGGAAATTTTGAGAGTTCAGATCTGCAAATTGTCAAAGGTTGTCACCTCCTCAGCAATGCATGTAGATAGGGCTCACATTAAGCATATCATGTATTTTGTGTATGTTAATTATTTCTTATATTGTAATATAAATTAGCAAATTGTAATTAATTTGTATATCATGTAAATTATGAAATTTTGTAATTGTTTTGTAAATTATGTAAATTAAGGAAATTTGAAAATTTTGCTTATGAAAATTGAGAATGTTTACATATGAATTGAGTACGAATGGAAATGTATGAAAAATGTTGAGATTTGATATTGGAGTTTGAGAGTGATGAGATATAAATATTGGAAGTGTTTTTCACAGGTTCCGAAGAACTGTTTTCTCCATTTTTAGCCGGTACTCCGCCGGATTTTCTTTAAAATTTTCGGAACCTCAAATAAATAATAATTTTGATAAATGGCTTAAATAAATTATATTCCATAAACTATATTCAAAACTATGACAAAAAAATTAATTAAGGAAAAAAATAGAGTGTGCCGGTACACCGTGTGACATATCTTACCCGGATATACTGTAGACGGGTAAGGGGTGTTACAAAAACACTCCTAAAAATGTTTCACAATTTCCAACCTCCAATAAATCACAATTCAACTCCAATCAATTCATTTCAAAACAGTTCCACAATCCAAATCAAATTTATCAACTCAGAATAGTTAATAATTCCATTCACAAAGCATAAAGTAGGAATTTCATATGTACAAATATTAAATTTACAGAAGAAAGTCCAAAATAATATCATTACAATTTATTTACAACTGCTCAACTTACATTGATACAAATAACATTTCTATATTTACATCAAGATTATCTGCAAGGGTATAAAATAATACCTGTACAAAATGATCAGAGTAGTCCTCGATTTAACAGCAGCTCACTCTGCTGCTTTCTCCTTGCTCTTATCTGCGACAGCAAAATAAGCTATCGCTGAGTATAAAAATACTCAGTGGTGCACAATAAAAATTTAAAATGCAATAAATAAATCATTCATTGCCAAACACAATTTAAATGTTTCTCAATCACATTTCACAAATATTAAAGTTCATAATAACATCATTTTGTCAAATAATCTATTAAACATAGTTTAGTCAAACAATTTCATAAACACAATGTTGCCAAAGTCATATACAACTTAAGCAATGACACAAAATTTTCGATCAATGCCGTGTTGTACACCACGACAAAGAAATCTCAACCCCATTAATCGAAATCAATGAGGGAGGTGGCTAGCTAGCTAATGAGTACTCATCCAATCTACAACCTCAACTGGCAAGCCAGAGAGGGAGGAAAATAAACGATCTTAACCCCATAAATGGAGGAGGAATAATAAGTAACTGTCATGCTAAGTGTGAATCAAGAATCCATTTCAAACATTTCATTCAAATATTGCATACAAAAATCAAATCAATTTCCAAAGTTACAATTTGATCACAAGGTGGCAACACAAAAGTTCATAATTTCATAATGCGTACTAAATCAATTTTTCAAGGATAAAATGCTTAAATAGGGTTTATTGTGCACAAACCTCAAGCGAGTCGTCCCTTAGCCTCGACTCGGTTCCTCGGGTTCCTTCCCGATATTCTTTTCAACTGAAACACACAATTTTACAATGTTTCAGTACTAGAACTTAACATAAATCCAAAATAAATTTAGCTTCAGAATTACCTAGCTCTAACGTGCTAAATTCGACGTTCTTTAAATTTTGTGTTTTGGGTTACTATTCACTGCATTATTCAAGTTAAATAGTTGACTTTCTAAGGCTTAATAGGTATGGGAATTCCAACTTCACCCACATACCACATTTTGGTCACTAAACTTGTTGGTTTTGGCCATTTTCTCAAAGCTTAGGTCTTTTAGGCAAAATTGCCAATTTTCGGTTTTAGAGTTCTAAATTGCACTGTTTCATTGGTCCATCTACTGTTGGAATTTGGCAAAACTTCCTTCATAGAAAATGTTCCTTATTGTCTTAAGTGTATTCTCATTTTTGAATCACCCCAATCGGAGTTTTGTAGCTCAAGTTATAGCCAAAATACAATTACTGTTCACGTGCACTGTTCATGCTGCAATTTTGGTTCTGGCAGATTTTTGGTCCAACTTCATTCAATAATTTGATCAAGTTAAGTCCATAATTTGGTCTAATTTCCTTCACAAGAAATGTTCTACTATGTCTTAGGTTTCCATCGGTTCAAGATTTACCTAAATCGGAGCTTTCTAGAGAGAGTTACAGCCATTGAAACTTTACTGCTCAATGGCAATTCTGCAGAGTTGCAGGTTTAATAACTCAACTTTGCTCAATAATTTGACTAGGTTAATGGCATAATTTGGGGTAGTGTTCTTCATGAAAGTTTTAGATCTATGTCTTATCTAATTACTGGTAAAATATCAGGTCCTCATGACCTTCCTAGCTCGAGTTATGACCAAATGAATAATTACTATTCATTTGGTCAGTTTGTGCAGTGGCAGCCTGCTCTCATTTCACTTTGGTCAATTGGTTCACTAGGTTTTGGTCAGTTTTTGGGCATGGTTCCTTAATGAAAATTGTGCCCTTTTATGTCTATTTTCATCCCCAATTGGTGGCATATCAATTGGACTTGTAAAATTTCCATTTTGGTCCTTCAAAGTTGGTTTGGTCATGCTGCATTTGACCTATGAATTTGACTTCCATTCTAACAATTTCCACACATTTCCTTTGGTCATTATTGACCATTTTTCAGTCCACAATTGGTCAAAGATATCATTTATGCATTTCTCCAAAATTTGGTTCACAAACTCTAACATTCAAACCCTAATTTCACTACTTTGTTGCAATTAATCACATGTAAGAATTTCAACTTAACCATTCAACTAATTAAAGCTTTTAAACTCATTCTAATACATCAAACCATACAAATTATGTCCCTTCTTCAAGCTTGCTGGAATTCAACAATGGCCCTTCCCCCATATTTTTATTTCATTTCCTTAATCCTAAGTTCATTTCAACCATTAATCATGCATTTAAATGAAGAAATAAGAAGTTTAACATACTAACCTTAACTTAAATGCCAATTCTTTACTTTCTCTCTTCCTTTCCTCTTTCTTTCTTGTTCTTAGGTTGAGATTGCAAGGTCTAGTGAAGTTTTTAGGGGAGTTATGTTGATTGGGTGAAGAAAATTAAGCTTAAAAGTAAGCTTAAAGGAGGGATTTTCATGGAGGATTCATGGAAGAAGGTGGGGCGGCACTTTGGGAGAAGAAGAAGACTTTTTTTTGTTTCTTTTTTTCTTTTGTTTTCTTTATTTATTTTAATTATGAAAGACCACAAAATTCCTAATTAATAAATAACTTAATTAATTTCTTTATGACATCATTCATGATGTCATCACCTTTGACTTTTCCATCTTCTTCTTCTTTTTTTTTCTATTTATTTTTTTCTATTAGTTCTTTAATTTAATTCTCGATCCCGAAGTTTTCTTTTCTCTGATTTTATTCGACAGTTAGGTCAGGAGTCAGCTCTCGGGGTCAATTGACCAAATTGCCCCTCACCGGTTCATCCCGGTTTGCATATAATTCCATATTTCTTCCGGCTCCCTGACCTAATTATTTGACTAACTTAACAGTTCTTTTTCGTGATTTTCTTTTTTCCACTATGTTTATAAGGGTCCTAAGGACCGCAGCGTCACTTTTTACGGTTTGAAATTTGAGTTTAAAACGACTTCGCAGTCGTTCCCGAAGAGGTCACCCATCGTTGTGACTCTCGGCTCGTTTAACCTCTTATGTTCTGTTTTTCTTATTTATAGTTAACTAATTAAACATTACTAATTATTTGTGTTTATGGCTTCTCTAGTTGTCTTAAGTATGGTTCTAATCCCCTTAATTGTCCGGATCGACACCGGTCACCGGAACAGTGAAATATACCAGGCTATACAAATAGGGATGTTACAATCAGAGCTAGTTTTTAAATTATGTTTTCATCTATAATTTGAATATTCTTTCTTCATAGTACAACTGCTCAATGTCATTGTTTGATACATACAGTACATTACATTATAAATATGCACTAACGGGAGGAAATCTCCTTGTGTTAATTGTGTAACACCCTCCCTGTAGCAACCCCGTGCATTCTACTGTTCTGGTGACCAGTGTCGGTCCGGACAGCTAGAACGTTCGGAAAAATATTTAAACTAAAGTGAGGAACCATAATTAACTCAAATATTTATAAGAAAAATTTAGGAAAAATTTTAGAAATAAAATACAACCAAGTTAAACGAGGAGTTGTGTTAATGATTGAATTTTTGATATAAAAGTTGACTAAATTGAAGTATTTTTGAAATTAAAGTAATGAATCGATGGGTATTGAGAATGTGAAATCTATATGTGCAAAATTAATATTCTATTCATCAATGTATTAATTAAACTAAAATTGCATCAAATTGAAATAAGCAAGTTAAAATATGGCAAGATTCTAAAATGGCAAGCAATTAAATTCAATTGAAAATTAGCAATGATAAAAAGGCGATTCCGGAGTTCGGGATTTCATATTCGAGCTATTTTGGGATTTTAAATTGGTTATCCAATCTTATGAAACTTATGGTTTTAAGGAGATTAATTCTTAAATCCTTTGAATTCCCTTTCGAGTGAGACAAAGAGTGCCTTAATCAATCTAATCCTACTTTCGTGGACTTAGAGTTAATTAAGACCCATTAAGTTCTTTAATTAATCTGTGAATCCTCTTAATCCTTAGCCTATTTCTAGGTCTAAGTTAATTAAGTCCAATTTCTTGATTATCTATCACAAGGCCTTCTCCTTTCGGTGCTTCAACCATGGATTAAGAACATCACTTAATGGGATCCTACACTAAGCATGTCATTAAGTACACAAGAAATGAATAAAACTCATTAAGACCACAAAATATGGATTACCCAATCAAAATCCACAAAATATCTCAAATATTACAACCCTTACTCCAGAATCAAAGGTAAAACTACTCACTATCCATAATGCTTACAAGATATATTGAGTTTAAATGGAAATAAAGCTTTAATCTAAGCTAAGGAATAAGAAATTAAACACTAGAAATATAGAAAAATATAAGGGAAGAAAGAAATCTGCAAATCTTGGTTGAAAACGGTGTGGAAGGTGAAAGTGACTCTTCAAATTCTGCCTCTCCTCTTCCTTTCCTTTTCTGCTCCTTGTCTCCCCCCCTCTAAAATGGGAAAATGAGACTATATATAGCATTTTTCTGACATGGAGCCCTAAAATGGTATGTTCTAGGAGCAATT
This sequence comes from Hevea brasiliensis, assembly GCF_030052815.1. NCBI lineage: Eukaryota > Viridiplantae > Streptophyta > Magnoliopsida > Malpighiales > Euphorbiaceae > Hevea > Hevea brasiliensis. Next base: position 77,378,220 of record NC_079497.1, on the reverse strand, counting down.
ATTTGAGGGAATCTTCTGCCAGCTCATTAATGAACCCTTTATGGGACTGCATAAGTGGACTGCATAAGTTATGCAGTCCCTTATGCGATTTTAACGATCTGGTTCACTTATGCGAAACTGCATGACTTGGTGCATAGGCTATGCAAAGTTCCGTGAAGGTGCATAAGGGAGGCGAGAATGTGCATAAGCTATGCAGTCTCCTTATGCACATTTCGGTTGGTTCTGGAACAGTGATTTTGCTCCTTATGCAGATCTGCATAGCTTATGCGGCAAATTATGCACAATTTGATCAATGCATATTTCAGCTTGAAAACTTTTTTTTGACACCTTTGGCTGTAGAAGTCACTCCTCAATGGAAAAATTTCTCTTCAGTCCTTCAAAAACACCATTTTTCCTACAAAACAAAGTAAAAATTACAAATTAATCCAAAATTGACAATTATGAAAAACTAACTAAATAACTAATGAAATTAGCTAAAAGTGACTAATAATCAAATAAAATGGCTATGAAATTAAACCTAAATGATTATGCAAAATGTATGCATCAAATACCCCCAAACTCAAGCTTTTGCTTGTCCTCAAGCAAACTTTAAAATGTAATGCAAAATTTTTAGGGGTGCCTTATCCAAAGAGCTATGAAAATTACCTATTAAAGTAACTAAACACACCTTTAGCCATACCAACAATCCATATACCCATCCTTCAAAATGCAAAGAATCTAATGCTTATCCAAGCTTTCACCACTTAGCCATCAAGTCAATTATCATTCAAAATCCCCAAAACAACCAATCAAAAGAGAGAGAGAGTCATGCTCAAAAGGAATTCTAGAACAATCAATAGTCAAAGTGTCTCTATATAGAATGATGGAATTAAATGAATGAATGGATAATTTTCCAATCCCATAGGCAAATTCCCTGCTCCCATCTCCACTAATGTAGCAAGTACTATCAAGAGATCAAAGGTCTTTTTAGGGATGTAATGGGGCCATGGGGTTCAAAAATGAGGCTAAGAAGAAAAATGGGTAAAAAGGATTCAAAGCATGAGAATATTTTCAATCTTGACAACAAAAGGTACATTTCTTATTTTATTATACTTTTTTTTTTCTTTTTCTCTTTATATATATATATATATATATATATATATATATATATATATATATATATATATATATATATATGGAGGAGAGAAATACATAATGAGAATTGTCAAGTGCAAGCATAGTTTACAAAACACATAAAAATGGAGGGACATTTGATTCTTTAAACTTGTATTTTGCATTTTCTTTTGATGATTGTCCCTAAAATTTGCCACCCCCAAACTCATTTCTTTTAATACTTTGGGTGGATTTCTTTCATTTTGAATGACAATGGTGAAAAGCACATATACTAGCACTTTTACAAGGTGACAAGCATTTCTTCTCCCTTTTATTGCATTTTTTTCTTTTTTTATTTTATTTTTATTTTTATTTTTTTAGAAAGTGTACCTAATATTCAATATTATTCTCATGAAAAGGGTTGGAGTGTTTGGTTCATTGGCTAGGTAACAATAAGGATTTCAAGAAAAATTAGGAATAAAAAGGCTCAAAGGGGTTTGCAAGGGTAAATTTTAATTAGGAAAAAGGGCCAAAGTTTAAAATGAGAAGGTTTTAAATCAAAGAATGCCTAATCATCTCTCTTTTCAAGTATAAGCTGGTATTTCGCCTTGAAAGGTTTAGAAAATTTGTTCTAGGATTGGTGAGACATCATTTGACTACCTTATATCCAATAACTCCCTCTAAACATTCCAATCTCCAAAGGACTAGTTGGGTGGCTTTTTGGCTAAGAAGATATAGGCAAGGGATAGACACTTCAAAACCTTGCACCTTTTAGGAAACTTTCAATCCACAAACCCAACTAAAAGGTGAGTCAAATCACTCTCATAGGCACATTTTCAATACTCAAGGGATTTGGCAAAAGAATTTAATGCATGATGCATAATTCCTAAAAATGAGTAATGCATTAACTAAATGGAGGAAGTCTATTTGTATGCAATGTGTACAATTTCTAAGTGATGTATAATGTGTGTGTAAATGTGTTATGTATATGTATGTATGGATGTGTATGTAAATATTTACAATAAATGTAAATGGAATGGGATGAGATGCTCCTATACTCAAAATGTGAAAAATAAAGTCAAAAATCAAAATGTGCACCCCCAAACTCAAAATTGGACATTGTCCTCAATGTCTCAAGTAGTAGATAACCAAAACTCAAAGAAAATAATATTGACCAGGAATTGTAAAAATTAAGAACAAAAAGAAAGAGTTACCTGGTATTGGGCAGAGGAGAATTCAAGATATAAAGGGATGCATAAAAAGCTGCACAGGTTATGCAGAGTTAAGTGCTATCCAAAACATGTGCATAAGTAGGGTGCATAAGCCGTGCGGTTCTGCATGAGTGGCAATATGGGTTGCATAGGCTATGCAGGACATTTACATAAGAGGAATACAGCCTGTGCAGTTATGCATAAGTAGCAGAAAGAGTTGCACAGGCTGTGCAAAATATCTGCATAAGGAAATTCATAGCTTGTGTAGTGTATACAAAAGCTGCTGCATGATGATTAGCAAGGGGAAATGTACAACCAGCAGTAGAAGCATTGAAATATATACAGAGTATGGGCAAATATGTACAAAAGGGAAATAAGTGCAATGAAAATCAAAGAAAACTAATGTAATAGCTATCCAATGAAACTTCAAGAAAAACAGAATTTAAAACAAACTAATTCAAAACAAACAAACATAATTCAAAACAAACTATAAATGTTTGATCATATTTACAAAGGAAAAGTCCTACAAGTTGGAACAAAAGTAAAACAAAAACTAATCTAGTTCTATTGTTTTGCCCTTGTCCAAGGATGTTGCTAAGGGGCTGGTGGCTGCTGCCTGCTATCTAAATGATGGTGTTGGAGGAGGTGATGGAGTTGGAGGTGGCATTCCCAGAAAGATCATAAGTTGCTTCACCATCTCTTTCAATTCTTTCTGCTTGTCCCTGGTTTCCATGACAAGGTCAAATAGTTGATCATGACAATCCTTGAGTGTATCAAGACCAGTGTCAAGCTTCCTATCCACAAAGTATATGTCATCACTAAGCCTTTCAAGATAGGTGAATAAGGCTTTAGTGTTGAATGCAGGAGGGGCTATGGATGAGGAAGGTTCAGCTGTAGGAGGTATGGGCTGAGCAGAGGCTGCTGGGGTCTCCTGTGCGGCGAGGGGTGGGATAGGTTCAGTGGAGTGCTGTGGGGGTGATGGAAAAGGTTGGGCTTCTGGTTGTGCAATGGGCTCAGTTTCTGCTGCAGGTTGTGCAATATCAGAATGTGGCAAACTGAACCCTATTTTAGATAGGTGTGCAGCATCAAAATATAAAGTGTCCACAAGTGCTGGTATTTGGTGCTCTTCAGGGTTAAAACCAAAATGTTTGGCTATAACTGTTATAAGCCCACCCAGGACAATGTCACCTATGGATTTAGTGGCAATATGCAACACATGCTCACAAAAGAAATAACCAGGAGAAACCTTGACCTTGTGAAATGCACACCATAACATAAATAATTCAGATTTCCCCACAGCACCAGAACTAGTCCCTCTGCCCAATATGGTGCTAGCAATCAGCCTATGAATAAGCCTAAGTGCAGGGTCAAGTATTTGGGAGGTTTTTGATCTTCCAGCAGAGAAAGTTTGGGGTTGGTTTGTGATAATTCTCCAAAATTGGGCAGCATTCCAAATACCCTTGTTGGCTACCTCTACTCCAGTATGTGGCACCCGAAATAACCCATCAATTGCAAAACCAAAAATGCTATGAAATTGGTCCAATGACAGCTCTCTATTTTGCCCCAAACATCTAAATTTCATAATTGGCTTATGGTCTACATAATGCAATTTGAGGGTAGCAGAGAATGAAGAAATAAACTCCAAAACTAGAGTTGGATAAACTATCTCCTGCTTATGCACAAATTCCATCCAACCCATACCATCAAGATATGCAACTACATTGTCAAATAAACCAAGAGATTGTAGAGAATCGGCAGAAATATACCTAGTGGGTTGTACCCTCCTATCCTTGAGTCTCTTAAAAGTTGCCTTTTGAATTGTATCAGGAAGAGGCCAAGGTAGCTTTGATACCTGTAAAGCTACTGAAATTGGCTTTTTGCTGGAAGAGGCTGTGGAGGCTGGAGTTTTTGGCTTTTTGGGTGGTGGTTCCGATAATGGGGTGGGTGGTTCTTTGCGTTTGGATAGAGGAGGGGCAGAGGACATGGGTCGCACAGATTTCGATCAGATTTTTCGTTTGTACGTGGTTATGAGAGGTGGTGGGGGTGTTTCTTGTGGAGGGGAATTAGGGTTAGGAGGTATTGTTGACAATGGTGAAACCTGGAGAGGGGAAGCTGGACGGGAATGGGGAGGCGACTCCATTGCCGATGGCGAGGGTGGAGAAGATGAGGGGAAAAGAAAATATACACGGAGAGATTTGGGTTAAGGCGGCGGAAATAAGCGTGGAGAAGAAGGGAAAGAGGAAATGCCGGAAGAAATGGAGGTTGAAGGACGGTCGTGGATAGAAGAGTCGGGAAGTGGAGGTGGGAAATTTGGTTGCCGAAAAGAGATTTGATTTGAAAAAGGTTTGTGTAGAAACTGCATAAGTGAAAAGTGATTTATGCATAACCTGTGCACTCTTTTATACATGTTTCAGAATGATTTGAACTTCAGAAAAATAGCTCATGCATAAGTGCATAAGTCATGCACTGTCCTTATGCACTGTTCGGCAAGTTTTGAAATCTTGGTTTGGTGGTCATGCAATTGTGCATAAGCTATGCACTCTCCTTATGCACCTCTCGGTGGGTTTTGGTGTTTGGGAAATGTGGTTATGCAGTTGTGCATAAGCTATGCACTCTGCTTATGCACTCTTCGGTGGGTTTTGAGATTCAGAGTGTGAGGTCATGCAGAAGTGCATAAGCTATGCACTCTGCTTATGCATGTCTCGGCAACTTTTGAAATTTTGGGGAGTGAAGTCATGCGGGAGTGCATAATTCATGCACTCCCCTTATGCACCTCTCGGCAGATTTGGTTTTACAGAGAATCGGGTCATGCAGAAGTGCATAGGTCATGCACTCTGCTTATGCATGTTTCGGCAGCTTTTGGAATTTGGGTTGGTGGTCATGCAGAAGTGCATAAGTTATGCACTCTGCTTATGCACCCCTCGGCAAGTTTGGAATTTTCGGATTTCTGGTCATGCAGAAGTGCATAAGTCATGCACTCTGCTTATGCACCCCTCGGCAGGTTTGGATTTTTGGAGTTTCTGGTCATGCGGAAGTGCATAAGTTATGCACCCTCCTTATGCAGACTTCAGTAGAGAGAGAAAATGCAGAATTTGAAGTTGTGCAAATGTGCATAAGTCATGCACTCACCTTATGCAAGTTTTGAAAGATATGAAAATTGACAAAATGAGGTTATGCAGAACTACATAGGCTATGCACTCTCCTTATGCACTTGCAATAAGGGTGAAAAATAGCAAGAATTGTGGTTATGCAGGATTGCATAAGCTATGCAGTTGCTTATGCACAATTCAACAAGATTAAGGTTGCAATGGAACATGAATTGCAAGTGTGAAAAATACTCTAGAATGAAGAAATATAATTCCATGAAGCATAAACCATGAGAAATTTTCACCAAAAACACATCAATATATACAAAGTTCATCAAAAATGCATCACACAAGCTTGTAGAAGATGGATCCTGCATAAAAAAAACATTTGTGACCCATGCCATTTTGACTTCAATTTCTGCAAATCAACATTTAGCACATTAAAACTCAATAAAATCTGCATAAAGTTGCATCTATCCACAAATGATGAGATGAACTCTCCAAGTTATGCCAAGAGAATGCAATATTGTCCACCTTGAATTCCATAACCCAAATAATCTCAAAACTACAAAAATGACCAACTTACCACCATATTAGCATTAAAAGCACATATACTTAAAAGTTACACACCCAACCTCACCAAAAACACAAGCCATTTACTGCAGACACCCTTTTTACTGCAGATTTCATTTTTCCTCTCTGCATAAACCAGGTAGCAGACCCTGCACTGGTTATGCAACAAAAATCAATCAATTTGTAGGAGATTTAAAGAACATAATTTCAGGTTAAGGGTCACTCCCCAGTAGTTCACCAACCTTCCTCCATTGAAATACATCTACAAGGGACAAAATTCAACAAATGTCAAAAATTGAATTTGGGGAGATTCAAGATAAAAACAAAAGTAATGAAAGTAAAAGTAAATCAGCAAAATAAAAATAAAAGGACTTGGGATGCCTCCCAAGAGGGCTAATTTATAGTCCTTAGCTGGACTCTTCATGAATTTCAGTGAAAAAGAGGTGAGGGATTGGAGAGCTTATAACAGCTTGCTCCCTTTGTTGGGTCTCCAGTTATGTAATGCTTCAATCTATGCCCATTGACCTTAAAATTCCCAGATTTTTCACTCCAAACTTCAATTGCTCCATAAGGGAAAACCTTAGAAACTCTATATGGACCAGTCCACCTTGACTTAAGTTTTCCAGGGAACAATTTCAATCTAGAGTTGAACAACAAAACTAAATCACTCTCTTTGAATTCCTTTTTCCTAAGATGCTTATCATGCCAAACTTTGGTTCTTTCTTTGTAAATACGGGCATTTTCATAAGCATCCATCCTCAGTTCTTCAAGCTCATTAAGTTGTAATAACCTTTTCTCACCAGCTTGCTTAAGATCAAAATTCAAGGTCTGAATGGCCCAATATGTTCTATGTTCTAGCTCCACAGGTAAATGACAAGACTTACCATACACCAACCTAAAGGGAGTAGTTCCTATAGGGGTTTTGTAGGCAGTCCTATATGCCCATAAAGAATCATCTAGTTTGATAGACCAATCTTTCCGAGAATTGTTCACTGTTTTCTCCAAGATATGTTTGAGCTCTCTGTTAGAAATTTCAACTTGTCCTGAAGTTTGAGGGTGGTATGGGGTAGCTATCTTGTGCACTACACCATACTTCCTCATTAAGCTCTCAAATTGCTTATTGCAAAAATGGGAACCCCCATCACTAATTACAGCCCTAGGAGCTCCAAATATGCTCAAGACAAATTTCTTCAAGAATTTCACTACCACTCTAGCATCATTAGTTGGAGTTGCAATAGCTTCCACCCACTTTGACACATAGTCAACTCCAACTAGGATGTATTTATTACCAAATGAAGGAGGGAATGGCCCCATAAAATCTATTCCCCAAACATAAAATAATTCCACTTCAAGAATATTATTTAGGGGCATTTGATCTCTTTTTGATAAATTTCCACTCCTTTGACATTTATCACAATCCAACACAAATTTTCTCACATCCTTAAAAAGATTTGGCCAAAAGAAACCAGCTTGCAAAATTTTACTAGTTGTTTTAGAGATTCCAAAATGTCCTCCATAATCAGAAGCATGGCAGTGATGTATAATACTCTGTGTCTCTTCATCAGAAATACATCTCCTTATTAAACCATCACAGCATCTCCTAAAGAGTAAAGGATCATCCCATCTATAAAATTTCACCTCATGCAAAAACTTTTTCTTTTGTTGCCATGTCATACCTAGAGGTAAAACTCCACAAGATAGATAATTCACAAAGTCTGCATACCAAGGTAGTTTAGCAACAAGAGAGAAAAGTTGTTCATCCAAGAAAAACTCATCAATAGGGATTTCATCCAATTCTTCATCATCCAATTTCAGCCTACTAAGATTATCAGCAACTACATTTTCAGCTCCCTTCTTATCTCTAATCTCCAAATCAAATTCTTGTAGCATCAGAATCCACCTAATGAGCCTAGGTTTAGCCTCCTTTTTACGGAGCAAATACCTGATGGCTACATGATCTGAAAATATAACCACCTTTGAGTCAATAATGTAAGGTCTGAACTTTTCCAATGCAAAGACAATTGCTAGAAATTCCTTTTCAGTTGTTGCATAATTTGTTTGAGCCTCATCCAGTGTTCTACTAGCATAATAAATAGCATAAACCTTTTTGTCCTTTCGTTGACCAAGAACAACCCAAATTGCATAGTTGCTAGCATCACACATAATTTCAAAAGGTAGGCTCCAATCAGGTGGTTGCATGATTGGTGCAGTGATAAGGGCTTGCTTCAACCTGCAAAAGGCATCCAAACACTCTTGGTCAAATACAAATGGTGTGTCATTACTTAACAAATTAGACAAAGGTTTGGCTATTTTAGAAAAATCCTTGATAAAGCGTCTGTAGAACCCGGCATGTCCTAGGAAACTTCGAATTCCTTTGACATTGGTAGGAGGAGCCATCTTCTCTATCACTTCAACTTTGGCTTTATCAACCTCTATTCCTCTGTTAGACACCAAATGTCCAAGCACTATCCCTTCCTGAACCATGAAATGACACTTTTCCCAATTTAACACAAGGTCAGTATCTGCACATCGCTGCAAAACTTTAGAAAGATTAGCCAAGCATATGTCAAATGAAGATCCATAAACAGAAAAATCGTCCATAAAAACCTCCATTATGTCTTCAATGAAATCTGAGAAGATTGCCATCATGCACCTTTGAAAAGTGGCTGGTGCATTACACAACCCAAATGGCATCCTCCTATAAGCAAAGGTTCCATATGGACAAGTAAAAGTGGTTTTCTCTTGATCATTTGGATGGATAGGGATTTGAAAAAAACCTGAATATCCATCTAAATAGCAAAAGTAAGAATGCCTAGCCAGTCTTTCTAACATCTGATCAATGAAGGGAAGTGGAAAATGATCTTTTCTAGTGGCAACATTTAATTTTCTGTAATCTATGCACATTCGCCAACTAGTCACCATTCTAGTGGGAATTAATTCATTATTTTCATTTTTGACCACTGTCATTCCACCCTTTTTTGGGACAACATGTACTGGGCTCACCCAAGTACTATCTGAGATAGGGTATATGATCCCTGCATCAAGCAACTTTAAAATTTCCTTTTTAACAACTTCTTTCATATTTGGGTTCAACCTCCTTTGATGTTCAATAGATGGCTTACAATTTTCTTCCAAAATGATTCTATGCATGCAAAAGTGTGGGCTTATTCCCTTAATGTCATCTATGGTGTATCCTAAGACTTTCCTAAATTGTCTCAACACTCTTAACAACTTATCAGCCTCTAAGGTACTCAAGTTTTCATTTACAATTACTGGATAAGTGTTATTAGTGCTAAGAAATTCATACCTGAGCTGAGAAGGAAGTTGCTTAAGTTCTACCTTAGGTGCATCTTCTTCCTTGAATGATGGTTGCTTAAATTCGGCTTTTTCCTTTTGTGTGAGATGAAAAACTGGAGCAGAAATGAATGGTGGACTTCCCTCTAAGTGTTGAGCATATGCAGCCACATGAGGGTTGTCATAGTCTATGCCTCCTCCATGAACCAAGCAATTTTCAAGTGGATCTTCTGGATATTTCTTTCTGAAATGTTCTTCAACCAGCTCATCAATAATATCGACTCTCAAGAAAGTATCAGCTTCAGAATGATGCTTCTTCATAGAGTTATTAATATTGAAAACCAATTGCTCTTCACCAACCCTAAGAGTCAATTTTTCTCCTTTCACGTCAATTAAAGCACCAGCTGTAGCCAGGAAAGGCCTTCCCAAGATAATTGGAATATTAAAATCTTCCTCCATGTCCAAGATGACAAAGTCAACAGGTATATAGAACTTTCCAACCTTCAAAGGCACATTCTCCAAAATCCCTTCAGGATACTTGATTGATCTGTCAGCTAACTGAAGAGAAATGTGGGTTGGCTTTAGATCTCCCATATTGAGCTTCTCATAAATTGAGAGGGGCATAAGGCTAACACTAGCCCCTAAATCACATAAGGCTTTTGTAGAACATGATTCCCCAATGTGGCATGGAATTGAAAAACTCCCTGGATCCTTGAGCTTTGGGGGAAGTTTTCTTTGGAGGATAGCACTACATTCTTCTGTCAAAACTACAGTTTCATCATCTTCAAGTTTCCTCTTATTTAAGAGGATTTCTTTCAAGAATTTTGCATAAGAGGGCATTTGTGAAAGAGCATCAACAAACGGCACATTTATGTAAAGCTTCTTCAAAACCTCTAAGAACTTCCCAAATTGCTTATCAAGCTTGGCTTTTTGAAATCTTTGTGGAAAGGGAAGTTGTGGCTTGTAGGGCTCAGGAGGTATATACTTCTCTTCCTTCTCTTCAATTTCCTCTTTACATTTTTCTGCATTCTCTTATTTTTCACTTTCATCAGTTTCTTTCTCATTTTCTGCATTCTCACTGTTTTCACTCTTCTCATCATTTATAACTTTCCCACTTCTTAAAGTAATAGCTTGACACTGCTCTCTTGGGTTTTCTGGTTGACTTGGAAGCTTTCCAAAAGACTTGGCACTTGAGGAAGATGCTTGTTGTGCAATCTGATTTTCCAGCATTCTGTTATGTGTTTGCATCTGTTCTAGCCTTGCTTTCATCTCTCTCATCTCCTCATCATGCTTATTTTGGTTAGCAAGAATCTATTGCAATAAAGCTACAGTGGTGGAATTTTGTTCTTGCTGTTTTGGTGGAGGATTCATATTTTTCTGCTGAAAATTAGGCACTGGTTGCCTATTTTGCTGATATGGAACTCCTAGTTGCTGTTGTGGTTGAAAATTCTGATTTGGAACTTGACTTTGCTGATTTCCCCATGAAAAGTTGGGATGATTCCTCCAATTTGGATTGTAAGTTTGAGAATAAGAATTCCCCATTTGCTTATTTCCATAATTACCAACATATGCTGCTTGTTCTCCATAATCTACTCCATAGCTGGTAGTTCCTTCTGCATAAGCCACTTGTTGTGAACTTCCAGATGATGATGATGAACTAACCAACATACTCAAATCTTCCATCTTCTTAGCCAAAATATTTGTAAGTGCATCAAACTTTGCATTAATCATGTTGAACGGATCAAGATCATACATTCCAGCAGCTTGCCTTTTTTGAGTTGGAGCTGGTCCTCTTGGACTACTCTAAAGATGAGTATTCTTTGCAATTTTCTCCAATAGCTCATAAGCTTCATCTTCATGCTTCATAATAAATTCTCCTCCTGTTTGAGCATCAATAATTCCTCTGATTGCAGGAGTGACATTTGTGTAAAAATTCTGGTTTATCATCCATTTTGGAATGACATGATGTGGGCATAATCTCTCTAATTCTTTCCATCTCATCCATGACTCATATAGAGTTTCATCCTCTCTTGGTCTGAAAGCTGTCATTTGATTCCTCAATTCTTGAGTTTTTCCAGGTGGAAAATATTGTGCAAGAAATGCATCGGTGAGTTGCTCCCAATTTGTGATGGAATTGTGAGGTAAAGAATCAAGCCAATCCAATGCTCTATCTTTTAAAGAGAACGGGAATAGCTTCAATCTTGCTGCATCATCAGACACTCCAGGTTGTTTTTGCATGTCACAGATCATAGCAAACTTCTTCAGATGTGTGTGTGGATTTTCAGAAGGATGTCCTCTGAATTGAGAATTCTGAATCATTTGAAGAACTCCAAAATCCATCTTGTAACTATTTGCATCAATTCTTGGTCTTGCTATGCTCTCTCTCAAGTCATCAAAACGAGGAAAAGCATGATCCATCATACTTCCCCTAGGCACATTAGCATTAACAACTTCTTCACCTTGGGCTGCATTTTCATTGTTTTGATCATTTCCAGCATTAACACCAATTCTCATTTGTTCATCAGCCATGACTTCTTCTAATTCAGTTTCTCTCAAGGCTTCTTTTCTTTTTTTGGTTTCTTTCTTGTTGGCTTTACAAAATTTCTCAATTTCAGGATTGAACAATAAGGATGTGTCACTTGTGATTCTAGCTCTTCTCATAAAAGATTAAAAGTACCTGAAAAAGAACAAACAAACACAAAATGAAAAGATAACAAAAATAAAACTAAAAACAACTAAAATAATCAAGAATTCAATCTTAAACAAACAACACCCCAGCAACGACGCCAAAAACTTGATGCATCCCTACCGCAAGTGCACGGGTCGTACAAGTAGTATAGAAAAGATATCGTTCCCACGAGGAGTTGTGTTAATGATTGAATTTTTGATATAAAAGTTGACTAAATTGAAGTATTTTTGAAATTAAAGTAATGAATCGATGGGTATTGAGAATGTGAAATCTATATGTGCAAAATTAATATTCTATTCATCAATGTATTAATTAAACTAAAATTGCATCAAATTGAAATAAGCAAGTTAAAATATGGCAAGATTCTAAAATGGTAAGCAATTAAATTCAATTGAAAATTAGCAATGATAAAAAGGCGATTCCGGAGTTCGGGATTTCATATTCGAGCTATTTTGGGATTTTAAATTGGTTATCCAATCTTATGAAACTTATGGTTTTAAGGAGATTAATTCTTAAATCCTTTGAATTCCCTTTCGAGTGAGACAAAGAGTGCCTTAATCAATCTAATCCTACTTTCGTGGACTTAGAGTTAATTAAGACCCATTAATTTCTTTAATTAATCTGTGAATCCTCTTAATCCTTAGCCTATTTCTAGGTCTAAGTTAATTAAGTCCAATTTCTTGATTATCTATCACAGGGCCTTCTCCTTTCGGTGCTTCAACCATGGATTAAGAACATCACTTAATGGGATCCTACACTAAGCATGTCATTAAGTACACATGAAATGAATAAAACTCATTAAGACCACAAAATATGGATTACCCAATCAAAATCCACAAAATATCTCAAATATTACAACCCTTACTCCAGAATCAAAGGTAAAACTACTCACTATCCATAATGCTTACAAGATATATTGAGTTTAAATGGAAATAAAGCTTTAATCTAAGCTAAGGAATAAGAAATTAAACACTAGAAATATAGAAAAATATAAGGGAAGAAAGAAATCTGCAAATCTTGATTGAAAATGGTGTGGAAGGTGAAGGTGACTCTTCAAATTCTGCCTCTCCTCTTCCTTTCCTTTTCTGCTCCTTGTCTCCCCCCCTCTAAAATGGGAAAATGAGACTATATATAGCATTTTTCTGACATGGAGCCCTAAAATGGTATGTTCTAGGAGGAATTATCTGAGGGAATCTTCTGCCAGCTCATTAATGAACCCTTTATGGGACTGCATAAGTGGACTGCATAAGTTATGCAGTCCCTTATGTAGTTTTCGACTGATTCTGGTTCACTTATGCGAAACTGCATGACTTGGTGCATAGGCTATGCAAAGTTCCGTGAAGGTGCATAAGGGAGGCGAGAATGTGCATAAGCTATGCAGTCTCCTTATGCACATTTCGGTTGGTTCTGGAACAGTGATTTTTCTCCTTATGCAGATCTGCATAGCTTATGCGGCAAATTATGCACAATTTGATCAATGCATATTTCAGCTTGAAAACTTTTTTTTGACACCTTTGGCTGTAGAAGTCACTCCTCAATGGCAAAATTTCTCTTCAGTCCTTCAAAAACACTATTTTTCCTACAAAACAAAGTAAAAATTACAAATTAATCCAAAATTGACAATTATGAAAAACTAACTAAATAACTAATGAAATTAGCTAAAAGTGACTAATAATCAAATAAAATGGCTATGAAATTAAACCTAAATGATTATGCAAAATGTATGCATCAAAAGTCTGTAGTACAATCCGCAGATGTCTATCATGCTCTTCTGCATTCCTCGAATAAACCAATATATCATCAATAAATACCACAACAAACTGATCGAGGTATGGTCTGAAGATAGTGTTCATCAGATCCATAAAAGCAGCTGGAGCATTAGTTAACCTGAATGGCATGACCAAGAACTCATAATGACCATAGCGGGTTCTGAAGGCAGTTTTTGAAATACTCTGCTCTTGAACTTTCAGCTGATAATAACCTGATCTCAGGTCAATTTTGAAGAACACAGCTGCACCCCTCAACTGATCAAACAAATCATCAATACGGGGCAATGGGTATCTGTTCTTTATCGTCACCTTATTCAACTGCCGATAGTCAATGCATAATCGGAGAGTGCCATCCTTCTTCTTTACAAATAACACCGGCGCTCCCCAAGGTGACACACTAGGGCGAATAAAGCCCTTATCAAGCAGCTCTTGCAACTACACTTTCAATTCTTTTAGTTCTGCTGGTGCCATTCTGTATGGTGTTATGGAGATTAGGTCCACACCAGGCATAATATCAATTTCAAACTGCACTTCTCTTTCTGGAGGTAATCCTAGCAATTCATCAGGAAACACATCCGGAAAGTCACATACAGTAGGAATGTCCCTCAGTGCTGGACTCCCCACTTGGGTGTCTATCACATGTGCAAAGTACGCCTCACACCCTTTTCTAATCATTTTTCTGGCTAGTGCAGCTGAAATGATGTTTGAAGGCAATATCTGCCTCTCCCCATGTATTACTACATCACCATACTGAGGGAGACCAAAAGTGACTGTCTTCAGTCTACAGTCAATCATGGCGTGATGCCTTGCTAACCAATCCATGCCTAAGATAATGTCATAATCTCTGAAGGGCATTTCAATTAAATCAGACAGAAAAATGTGTCCTTGGATCACCAAAGGACAATCCCTATATGACCTATTTACCCTGACCTCCTGGCCTAATGGACTAGTTACTAGCACATCATAGTCCATTGGTACACACTGAATAGCAGTAGAACACATCACACTAGCACTAACATACGAATGTGTGGAGCCAGGATCAAATAACACATGCACATCTTGGTCAAGGATGGAGAAATTACCAGCTACAACATCTGATGTTTCAGCCTCTTCCCTCTGACTCATGGTATACGCCCGATCGTGCACCACCGATACCGATCGTTAATGCTTCGACTTCCAGGAGTGTTACCAGGGCCCCTACCTCTGCCTCTACCTCTAGCAGCTGACTGTGACCCTCTAGGTGCAGAGACTTGGGCTGATCCCTCAGATGTAGCAGGAGGTCCAGACCGACGCGGACTAGTGCAATCCTTAGCGAAATATCCGCTCCCTGCACAATTAAAACATGCACCGGTGGCCTTGAAACAAACCCCACCATGAGTTCTACCACAAGTTTCACACTATCGTACTGATAGAGATCCTCGAGAAGCTTGTTGGGTTGGCTGACCAGACCGAGGTGGTCTTTGGCCAGAAAATCGGCCTCTGCCTCCACGGAAGCTGGATCCACCAAACTGTTTCCTCTTGCCAGGACCACTTTCAGATGCTTGTCCAATAGTCTTTTCAGCCTTCTCTTTCTCTTGAGTACCCTTCTTCACTACCCCTTCTGATTCTATCATTTCCAGTTCCAGGGCCTGTGAGATCAATTCAGCAAAATTCTGATGTCGAAAACCCACGACTTGCATTCTCAAATTCTACCTTAACCCGGACTCAAATCTCTTACATCTATCTCTAGGGGTGGAGACTAAGCTTCTCGCATAGTGGCTTAGCCTTGAGAAATCTCTCTCATACTCTGCTACAGTTCAGTCCCCTTGTTTCAAACTCAAAAATTCTTGCAACTTCATATCCACATATGTATCGGGAACCCATTTCTGTCGGAACTCCCTCAGAAAATCTGACCATGTCAGCACAGGTGGCTCAACCAGGCTGTGGGGGATGGTCTTCCACCATTCATATGCATCCCCTTGGAGAAGAGATACTGAATACTCGAACTTCAGCTCTTCCGTACACTGCAGCTTTCTAAAAACCCGTTCCATTCTTTCTAACCACTGTTCTACCTCCAGTGGATCCACAGTGCCTTTAAACTCGGTAGCCCCAAATTTCATCAGTTTTTCATATTGCCGAGCTGAGGGCTGTGGTTGTGCTACAGGTACTAGCATTTGAACTTGGGGTGGCACATTACCCGCCATTTGCTGGAAGAACGCAGCCATCTGCTGTACAAATTGAGTAGGAAACTGTGGTACTGGAGCAGGAGCTGGAGTGGCTGACCCACTCACGTTTTGGAGTGCTGGGGCTTCCTCTTGAACCTCAGCCTCAACAGATTGTTCTTCGGAATGATCTCCTCCTTCCATTCCGTTTTCTCAAAATTTCTACTTCCTGAGATCAAACACAAGGAGGTTGACCTCCGTTAGTGCATATTCATGATGTAAATATGTCATATGTATCAATTTAAAGACACTTGAGCAGTTGTACTTATCAATAAAATGTTCATACACATAGTCAAAATTTATTGAGAAACCATGCTCTGATACCACTAAAACATGTCACACCTTAACCCTCCGTACGGTATAACATGATCCCGTAGAATACTTAATGAACTACCGAACTTCACCTACCGATAATTCATTAAGTACCCTACAAGGGATTTTAAAACGATTTTCTTACATTTTGGAAGTGGTGAGCATTTTAGTGAGAATTAAAAACCATTTATTCAAAGCTTAAAGACTAGTAAAAATTTTTGTTCATTTAAATTTTGCCGCAAATTTTATAAAAATTTTGATAGAGTTCTGTTTCTTTTTGGAGAAAACCGTTCTTCAAATACCTGAGAAAAACACTCCCAAAAATGTTTCACAATTTCCAACCTCCAATAAATCACAATTCAACTCCAATCAATTCATTTCAAAACAGTTCCACAATCCAAATCAAATTTATCAACTCAGAATAGTTAATAATTCCATTCACAAAGCATAAAGTAGGAATTTCATATGTACAAATATTAAATTTACAGAAGAAAGTCCAAAATAATATTATTACAATTTATTTACAACTGCTCAACTTACATTGATACAAATAACATTTCTATATTTACATCAAGATTATCTACAAGGGTATAAAATAATACCCGTACAAAATGATCAGAGTAGTCCTCGATTTAACAGCAGCTCACTCTGCTACTTTCTCCTTGCACTTATCTGTGACAGCAAAATAAGCTATCACTGAGTATAAAAATACTCAGTGGTGCACAATAAAAATTTAAAATGCAATAAATAAATCATTCATTGCCAAACACAATTTAAATGTTTCTCAATCACATTTCACAAATATTAAAGTTCATAATAACATCATTTTGTCAAATAATCTATTAAACACTGTTTAGTCAAATAATTTCATAAACACAGTGTTGCCAAAGTCATACACAACTTAAGCAATGACACAAAATTTCCGATCAATGCCGTGTTGTACACCACGACAAAGCAATCTCAACCCCATTAATCGAAATCAATGAGGGAGGTGGCTAGCTAGCTAATGAGTACTCATCCGATCTACAACCTCAACTGGCAAGCCAGAGAAAGAGGAAAATAAACGATCTCAACCCCATAAATGGAGGAGGAATAATAAGTAACTGTCATGCTAAGTGTGAATCAAGAATCCATTTCAAACATTTCATTCAAATATTGCATACAAAAAGCAAATCAATTTCCAAAGTTACAATTTGATCACAAGGTGGCAACATAAAAGTTCATAATTTCATAATGCGTACTAAATCAATTTTTCAAGGATAAAATGCTTAAATAGGGTTTATTGTGCACAAACCTCAAGCGAGTCGTCCCTTAGCCTCGACTCGGCTCCTCGGGTTCCTTCCCGATATTCTTTTCAACTGAAACACACAATTTTACAATGTTTCAGTACTAGAACTTAACATAAATCCAAAATAAATTTAGCTTCACAATTACCTAGCTCTAACGTGCTAAATTCGACATTCTTTAAATTTTGTGTTTCGGGTTACTATTCACTACACTATTCAAGTCAAATAGTTGACTTTCTAAGGCTTAATAGGTATGGGAATTCCAACTTCACCCACATACCACATTTTGGTCACTAAACTTGTTGGTTTTGGCCATTTTCTCAAAGCTTAGGTCTTTTAGGCAAAATTGCCAATTTTCGGTTTTGAAGATCTAAATTGCACTATTTCATTGGTCCATCTACTGTTGGAATTTGGCAAAACTTCCTTCATAGAAAATGTTCCTTATTGTCTTATGTGTATTCTCATTTTTGAATCACCCCAATCGGAGCTTTGTAGCTCAAGTTATAGTCAAAATACAATTACTGTTCACGTGCACTGTTCATGCTGCAATTTTGGTTCTGGCAGATTTTTGGTCCAACTTCATTCAATAATTTGATCAAGTTAAGTCCATAGTTTGGTCTACTTTCCTTCATAAGAAATTTTTTACTATATCTTAGGTTTCCATCAGTTTAAGATTCACCTAAATCGGAGCTTTCTAGAGAGAGTTATAGCCATTGAAACTTTACTGCTCAATGGCAATTCTGCAGAGTTGCAGGTTCAATAACTCAACTTTGCTCAATAATTTGACTAGGTTAATGGCATAATTTGGGGTAGTGTTCTTCATGAAAGTTTTAGATCTATGTCTTATCTAATTACTGGTAAACTCTCAGGTCCTTATGACCTTCCTAGCTCGAGTTATGACCAAATGAACAATTACTGTTCATTTGGTCAGTTTGTGCAGTGGCAGCCTGCTCTCATTTCACTTTGGTCAATTGGTTCACTAGGTTTTGGTCAGTTTTTGGGCATGGTTCCTTAATAAAAATTGTCCCCTTTTATGTCTATTTTCATCCCCAATTGGTGGTATATCAATTGGACTTGTAAAATTTCCATTTTGGTCCTTCAAAGTTGGTTTGGTCATGCTACATTTGACCTACGAATTTGACTTCCATTCTAACAATTCCCACACATTTCCTTTGGTCATTATTGACCATTTTTCAGTCCACAATTGGTCAAAGATATCATTTATGCATTTCTCCAAAATTTGGTTCACAAACCCTAACATTCAAACCCTAATTTCACTACTTTGTTGCAATTAATCACATGTAAGAATTTCAACTTAACCATTCAACTAGTTAAAGCTTTTAAACTCATTCTAATACATTAAACCATACAAATTATATCCCTTCTTCAAGCTGGCTGGAATTCAACAATGGCCCTTCCCCCATATTTTTATTTCATTTCCTTAATCCTAAGTTCATTTCAACCATTAATCATGCATTTAAATGAAGAAATAAGAAGTTTAACATACTTACCTTAACTTAAATGCCAATTCTTCACTTTCTCTCTTCCTTTCCTCTTTCTTTCTTGTTCTTAGGTTGAGATTGCAAGTTCTAGTGTAGTTTTTAGGGGAGTTATGTTGATTGGGTGAAGAAAATTAAGCTTAAAAGTAAGCTTAAAGGAGGGATTTTCATGGAGGATTCATGGAAGAAGGTGGGGCGGCACTTTGGGAGAAGAAGAAGACTTTTTTTTGTTTCTTTTTTTCTTTTGTTTTCTTTATTTATTTTAATTATGAAAGGCCACAAAATTCCTAATTAATAAATAACCTAATTAATTTCTTTATGACATCATTCATGATGTCATCACCTTTGACTTTTCCATCTTCTTCTTTTTTTTTTCTATTTATCTTTTTATATTAGTTATTTAATTTAATTCTCGATCCCGAAGTTTTCTTTTCTCTGATTTTATTTGACAGTTAGGTCAGGAGTCAGCTCTCGGGGTCAATTGACCAAATTGTCCCTCACCGGTTCATCCCGGTTTGCAAATAATTTCATATTTCTTCCGGCTCCCTGACCTAATTATTTGACTGACTTAATAGTTCTTTTTCATGATTTTCTTTTTTCCACTATGTTTATAAGGGTCATAAGGACCGCAGCGTCACTTTTTACGGTTCGAAATTTGATTTTAAAACGACTTCGCAGTCGTTCCCGAGGAGGTCACCCATCGCTGTGACTCTCGGCTCGTTTAACCTCTTATGTTCTGTTTTTCTTATTTATAGTTAACTAATTAAACATTACTAATTATTTGTGTTTATAGCTTCTCTAGTTGTCTTAAGTATGATTCTAATCCCCTTAATTGTCCGGACCAACACCGGTCACCGGAACAGTGAAATATACCAGGCTATACAAATAGGGATGTTACAATCGGAGCTAGTTTTTAAATTATGTTTTCATCTATAATTTGAATATTCTTTCTTCATAGTACAACTGCTCAATGTCATTGTTTGATACATACAGTACATTACATTATAAATATGCACTAACGGGAGGAAATCTCCTTGTGTTAATTGTGTAACACCCTCCCTGTAGCAACCCCGTACATTCTACTGTTTCGGTGACCAGTGTCGGTCCGGACAGCTAGAACGTTCAGAAAAATATTTAAACTAAAGTGAGGAACCATAATTAACTCAAATATTAATAAGAAAAATTTAGGAAAAATTTTAGAAATAAAATATAACCAAGTTAAATGAGCCGATGCCCTAGCGATGGGTAACCTAGTGGGAAATTGCGGTTCTCGTAACTAGGAGCCCTAGACCCGGGGAAAAATTCATAAAATAATTTTTGGGACTCTAGAGAAGGGTCATTGAGGTTCCTATGGTATTAGAATGCCAAGAAAATATTTAGAAAAATTTTTCAATCGGTACAGACAATTTTGACCCGTTAAGCCAAACGGAGGGCATTTTGGTCATTTCGCCTTCAGAGGCGATTTTTGGCCGACTTGTCCAGTTAAGTAAATAATTATTATGATCTAAAATATGAATAAATATTGCTTAAAATTGAATTGAAAATGAGTAGAAAAGAAAAGAAAAGAAAAATGAAAGAAATTGAGAATAATGACATCACATGATGTCATTGCAATGCCCTCCGCCAATCAAATTTCAACAAGCACTTTAAAAGGAGATAATTGAGACAAAAGTTGAAAACAAATCTGCATCTTCCTCTCCTAAACCAGCCGGCAGCCACCTCTCCAATTTCCACCATTGTTATCTTTCATTACACCTTGCTAACTTTGAATTTTTCACCATAAAATCCCTACCTTCCTTCATAAAAATTTAATATTACATCTTGAGCAAGTGTTTGGCTGCCAAGAAAAGCCAAGAAAGTGAAGGAAAAATTGAAGTTAGCTAAGGAAAAAATTCTGCTCAAAGAGGTTAGTGCCATCTTTCTCCTTCTTCCTTTGGATATTCATGTTAAAACATTAAGTTAGGCTAGGAAATTGTGGAATTGAAGAAAATTAAACATGCTAGGGTAAATGGTGAATTTCAGCAGCCTATTGGGGGTGATGATTTTGATTGTTTTGATGGGCTTAGAGTGGACTAGAGATGGTGTTTAAAGTGTATATATATATATAAAATGAATTAGTGTGTTTAACTAAGGTGTGTGGTGCGAATTGATATGGGGAATTAGGGTTTTGGAGAGAAACTTGGACTTTGCTTATGTAATGGTGAATGAACATTTTAATGGTCAATTAGTGACCATTTGAGGTAAGTTGACCATAACTTAGAGTGAATTATAGCATTACAAACTGATTTGGTATGCTGCCTAGAGAAACCAGTAGGGTGGCTGTGAGTCCAGCCTGTTTGGACAGCCATAACATGGGCTGTGTAGGTTCAATTGGTGTTTGGCCAATTGAACATGAAACTAGACACATAATGGCACAATTTTTCTGAAGAAACCATGCCCAAAAGACCAAAGCAAGTGGACCAAAAACTTGCCCCAATCCGGATGTCCTACAACCAGATTCTGCAGAATGACCAAATGAACAGTGATTGTTCATTTTGCCATAACTCATTGTAGAATGGCCCAATTGACCTGAAAATTTTACAGCAACAAGTTAAGATATATACCAACAACTTTCATGAAGAAACCTACCCCAAATTATGACCAGAACCTAACCAACAAGGCAGTTGAAGTTACTGTTCACTACACTGTAGATATGGTCAATTCTGAAATTTTTCAATCCGGCCAGTTGTTGTTTTTGGACCATAACTTAAGCTAAAAAACTCCAAATGGAGTGATTCAAAAAACGAAATTCAACTAGACAAAATAAGGAACAACTTTCATGTTTATCATTTTCTCAAATTCCCACTGCAACAGTAACTAATGGAACAGTAAAGTTAGGGTATAAAAACTGAAAATTCTGCTCCATTAGTTTTAAGCTTAGAAATGGTATTGGTGATTAATGCCAACAAGTTTTGAATGCACAATGTGGTATGTTGGGAGTGTTAAAACCAATGTACCTATTTTCTATGCAAAAGTCAACATTTTTGTTGACTAATGAAGTGAATAGTAACACCAAAGCTTGAAATTAAAAAGTTACAAAATTCAAAATGTCAAATGCCCTAGTATACCTAACAAGATTGGTTTGGATAGTTTGGCATGCCAATAGGGTTCAGTTAGCAGTACTGCACATGGCATTATGCCATTCTATGATTTCATGGCTTTTAGCCATTCTGACCTTGTATTGAGACTTGGCCTTGTGCCTAATATTATTTACAGCTTATTAGCTGTTCTGTAGCACACCGGGAGATACATATGTGACCGATGGTGTGACGGCCCAAGGTACTTGATACCCAGTGCCAGTTTACCCGTTTATCCAGTCCAGTCGTCCAGTATAGGTTACTTGGGCAACCAAACATAAAAGTGGACAAATTTAATGAAATAATGAATATAACAAGTACAAAATAAGTAAGATTACAAATACTCATCGAAAATTTATTTGAAATGAAACATTAATACATTCACTGCATATTTAGTTTCTGTTATTTATTTTTATTTTATTATTGGCACCACTAAGCATTATTGCTTAGCGCGTTGCTTTTGCCACGCGTAGGTTCTGGAGATACTGACTGATAGCCCAGTAGACCACAGACTGGGTGAGACCTCCTGCAGCTCTGCATAGTATCCGTGTTACCTCATCATCTTCAGTGCATTGGTAGGACACTAGGTTTCATTTTGGTATTTTGTAACTAACTTTTATTTTCTTTTGTGTAAATGAAACTTATGTAATGCATTTTGATGTTCATGTAAATAATGAAAATTGTGATTATGAATAGAAAAAAATTTGAGTATTTACTTATTGCTTATATATGAGTACCATGAGAAATGAATGATTGAGAAATTGAGATGTTGAAAATCATATTGAGATTTTGATGATGAAATGGAGTTGGGATTGCTAGAAATGATTATTGGAAGTGTTTTTCACAGGTTCCGAAGAACTGTTTTCTCCATTTTTAACCGGTACTCTGTCGGATTTTCTATAAAATTTTCGAACCTTAAATAAATTATAATTTCAATAAATGACCTAAATAAGTTATATTTCACAAGTTATCTTCAAAACTATAAGAAAAATAAATTAGGGAAGAATAAAAATGATTGAGATGAAATAGAGTGTTCCGGTACACGGTGTGACATATCTTACTCGGATATACTGTAGACGGGTAAGGGGTGTCACATTTAGTGGTATCAGAGCACGGTTTAGGCGTTTTTGGGCCTAGATTGAGTCCATACCATGCATTGCATTTGTAAGAGTCGAGGTGACACTAATGCAGATCTATTTATCTTTGTTATTTTGAATAGGATATGGACCCTACATCTCAGAGAGCAGTTGAGGAAGAAGTGGAGAGTCATGCTCCATCTGCAGGAATGAGGCGGGGTAGGGAGAACCTACTCCGCCAGCTCAAGCAGAGCCTGCTCAGCCTCCACAGGCCATGTTCCAGCAAATGGCCGAATTCTTCAAACAAATGGCTGGGGTAATGCCAGCACCACCACCACCACCACCACCTCCACAGCAGAAATCACACCTGGAAAGACTAAGAAAGTTTGGAGCAGTGGACTTCTTTGGCAAGAGAGAAGATGATTCTGTTGCAGCCGAAAATTGGTTGAACAGAACAGGCAGAGTTTTAAAACAACTCCACTGCACTTCAGAGCAAAATCTAGAAGCTGCTGTATCTCTGTTGCAAGATGATGCAAATGAATGGTGGGATACGGTGTCCAGTGAAGTACAGCCAGAAGTAATAACTTGGGACTTCTTCCTCTCTGAATTCAAGAAGAAATATGTGGGTAGTGTATACCTGGAAGAGAGAAGAAGAGAGTTCATTAACCTGAGGCAGAGACAGCTGACAGTGGCCGAGTATGAAAAGGAATTTGTCAGATTAAACCGCTATGGAAGGGAGATAGTCCCTAATGAGGCCGAAAGGTGTAAGAGATTTGAAGATGGATTAAATGACAACATAAAGATCATGATCACTACCTTGGGAATCACCGACTTCACCAAGTTAGTGGAAGCTGCAATAAAGGTTGAAAATGTTAGAATAAGTGAGCAGACCAGAAGAGAGAGACAGCAGAAGAGGGGCCCAGGTCAGTCTAGTTCATCTCCTGCATCTGGGAAGAAGTTCAAGGGTCCACCTGCACAGAGTTCAGGTCAACCACAAGGTCGTGGTCGGTTCAGGCCCAGCCACGGTTACCCCTAGGAGAGGTCAGTCCACACCATCAGTTGGCAGCTCTCCAGGGATGGGGTTTAGGGGACCAGCCCCAGCATCTTCTGCATGTCCACATTATCTGAAATGGCATAAGGGGGAGTGTTGGAGAGTGACTAGTGCCTGCTTAAGGTGTGGGTCGACAGAGCATCAGCTGAGGAACTGTCCACGCAGAACTACTATAGCTGCTCCAACACAAGCAGACAGACTTACTCCTGCACCACAAAGGGGTAGAAAATCTGGCAAATCTGAGGCAGTGGGACCATCACAGATGCCTGCATCTGAGCTAGTAGAGAGGCCTGATAACAGACCACTTGCCCGAGCTTATGCCATTAGAGCTCAGGAGGAGCAAGATGCCCCGGATGTCATCAGGGGTATGTTCTCCCTCCACACTAAATCTGTGCATGCATTAGTGGATCCAGGATCCACTCATTCATACATTTGCATCAACTTACCCGTAGAAAGGGGGATACTAGTAAGGGAGAGTGACCAAGACATTCTGGTCACTAATCCATTGGGCCACAATGTGGTAGTGAACAAAGTGTACAAGGGTTGCCCGTTAAGGATTCAGGGGTATGAATTCTCGGCAGATCTAATTGAGTTGCCCTTCCACGAGTTTGACGTGATTTTGGGAATGGATTGGTTGTCACGTCATCAGGCAATAGTTGATTGCAAATTGAAGAGAATTTCTTTAAAAACTTCTGAGGGTAATGAAATCACTGTTGTGGGTGAAAGGATAGATTTTCTGTCCAATGTTATCTCAACCACAGCTGCAAGAAGAATGATGAGAAAAGGCTATGAAGACTACCTAGTACATGTGGTGGATACTAAGCAGGCTAAGCCAAACCTGAGTGATATACCCATAGTAAGAGACTTCCCAGAGGTATTTCCTGAAGAGTTGCCTGGTTTGCCACCAGAAAGGGAAGTTGAATTTGCTATTGAGACATCGGTCTGCACAAAGACCCATTTCCATTTCTCCTTATAGGATGGCACCCACTGAATTGAGGGAGTTGAAAACTCAGTTGCAAGAGTTACTTGATAAGGGGTTCATACGCCCCAGTGTGTCACCATGGGGAGCTCCAGTGCTATTTGTGAAAAAGAAGGATGGGACTTTGAGGTTATGCATCGATTACCGGCAGTTGAATAAAGTGACTGTGAAGAATAAATATCCATTGCCTAGAATTGATGATTTGTTTGATCAGTTGAAGGGAGCAGGAGTATTTTCTAAGATTGATCTCATATCAGGGTATCATCAGTTGAGGGTGAAGGATGTAGATGTGCCAAAGACTGCATTCAGGACCCGGTATGGGCATTATGAGTTCCTAGTGATGCCCTTTGGCCTAACAAATGCACCAGCAGCATTCATGGACCTTATAAACCGTATCTTCCATCCATACCTAGATCGGTTCGTAGTGGTCTTTATTGATGAAATTTTGGTGTATTCCAAGACCAGGGAAGAACATGATGAGAATTTGAGGACTGTTCTGCAAACCTTGAGAGAAAGGAAGTTGTATGCTAAGTTGTCCAAGTGTGACTTTTGGTTGAATGAGATTGCATTCCTTGGACACATAGTGTCATCTGATGGGATTAGAGTGGATCCCAAGAAAATAGAAGCAGTGATAGAATGGAAGCCTCCCAGGAATACAACTGAGGTCAGAAGTTTCTTAAGGCTAGCTGGGTATTACAGAAGATTTGTGAAGGGATTTTCCTTAATAGCTGCTCCAATGACCAAGTTGTTACACAAGAATGTCAGATTTGACTGGAATGACAAGTGTCAGACCAGTTTTGAGAAGTTGAAGGCTATGTTGACAGAGGCACTGTGTTAACACAAAAGGTCGAGAAAGGACTTTGTGATCTACAATGATGCCTCTCATAATGGGTTAGGGTGTGTATTGATGCAAGAGGGGAAGGTGGTCGCTTATGCTTCCAGACAGCTAAGACCACATGAACAGAATTACCCTACCCATGATCTAGAGCTTGCAGCAATTATCTTCGCACTGAAGATATGGAGGCATTACTTGTGTGGTGAAAAGTGCTACATTTACACAGACCACAAAAGTCTAAAATACTTGCCAACCCAGAAGGAGCTCAACCTTAGACAGAGACAATGGATTGAGTTCCTGAAGGACTATGATTGTGTAATTGACTACCATCCTGGGAAAGCAAATGTAGTTGCTGATGCTTTGAGTAGAAAATCCATCACAGCTTTGAGATCATTGAATGCCCGTCTATCTTTGGTTCGAGATGGAGCTATTTTGGCTGAGTTGCAAGTGAGGCCAAACCTGCTACAGCAGATTTTAGATGGGCAAAAGGCAGATGAAAAGTTAATAGCTAATATGAGCAAAATCTCAGAGGGAAAAGCAACTGACTATGAGGTGAAAGCAGATGGGTATCTGTACTATAAAGGAAGAGTATGTGTACCAGATAATGGGGAATTGAAAGCCAGTATTCTGAAAGAGGCACATGCCAGTGTTTATGCTATGCACCCAGGAAGTACAAAGATGTATCATGATCTGAAGCTTCAGTATTGGTGGCCTGGTATGAAGAAGGACATAGCTGACTATGTGACTAAATGCTTGACATGTCAGCAAGTTAAGGCAGAACATCAAGTTCCATCAAGTATGCTACAGCCTATACGCATACTTGAATGGAAATGGGATCGGGTCACTATGGATTTTGTAAGTGGTCTACCTCTCACCCAGAAGAAACATGATGCCGTATGGGTGATAGTAGATAGATTGACGAAGTCAAGACACTTTTGCCGATTAGACCGACTACTCCGGAGAAGTTAGCAGAATTGTATATCAGTGAGATAGTTAGACTGCATGGAATTCCACTTTCCATCATATCTGATCGAGACCCAAGGTTTACATCGAGATTTTGGAAGAAGTTGCATGAGTCCTTGGGTACACAACTCCACTTCAGCACAGCTTTCCATCCTCAGATGGATGGGCAATCAGGAAGAGTAATCCAGGTAAACAATTGAACCAATTGAATTAATACAAATATTGAACTAAAATGATAATAATAACATGAAATATATGTCAAGTCCTTGAGGATATGCTGAGGAGTTGTGTCATTGAGTTTGAGGGAAGTTGGGATAGATACCTCCCACTGGCAGAATTTGCATACAACAATAGCTACCAAGCTAGCATCCAAATGGCCCCGTATGAAGCACTATATGGGAGAAAATGTAGAACTCCAGTGTGCTGGACTGAATTGGGCAAAGATAAACTGGTGGGGCCAGATCTGGTGAAACAGAATGAGGAGAAAGTAAAACTAATCAAAGCAAATCTGAAGGTTGCCTCAGACAGATAGAAATCTTATGCTGACCTGAAGAGAAAAGAAATAGAATACACAGTTGGCGACAAAGTGTTCCTCAAGGTGTCACCATGGAAGAAAGTACTGAGATTTGAAAGAAAAGGTAAGTTGAGCCCTAGGTTCATTGGCCCATATGAAGTCATTGAACGTGTGGGACCAGTAGCCTACAGGCTAGCTTTACCACCAGAGCTGGACAAGATCCACAATGTGTTCCACGTGTCTATGTTAAGAAGATACTGCTCAGATCCTTCACATGTCATCTCTAGGGAAGAAAATGAAGTAAACCAGATTTGACATATGAAGAAGAACCCATACGGATTCTGGCTCGGGAAGTGAAAGAGTTGAGAAATAAGCAGATTCCATTGGTGAAAGTGCTTTGGAGGCACCACAACACCGAGGAGGCAACTTGGAAAAGTGAAGAGACGATGAGGCAACAATTCCCTCAACTGTTTGCATCAGGTAAATTTCGAGGACGAAATTTAAATTAGAGGGGAAGAGTTGTAACACCCTTCCTGTAGCAACCCCGTACATTCTACTGTTCCCGTTACCAGTGTCGGTCCGGACAGCTAGAACGTTCGGAAAAATATTTAAACTAAAGTGAGGAACCATAATTAACTTAAATATTAATAAGAAAAATTTAGGAAAAATTTTAGAAATAAAATACAACCAAGTTAAATGAGCCGGTGCCCTAGCGATGGGTAACCTAGTGGGAAGTTGCGGTTCTCGCAACTAGGAGCCCTAGACCTAGGGAAAAATTCATAAAATAATTTTTGGGACTCCAGAGAAGGGTCATTGAGGTTCCTATGGCATTAGAATGCCAAGAAAATATTTAGAAAAATTTTTCAATCGGTACAGACAATTTTGACCCGTTAAGCCAAACAGAGGGCATTTTGGTCATTTCGCCTTCAGAGGCGATTTTTGGCCGACTTGTCCAGTTAAGTAAATAATTATTATGATCTAAAATATGAATAAATATTGCTAAAAATTGAATTGAAAATGAGTAGAAAAGAAAAGAAAAGAAAAATGAAAGAAATTGAGAACAATGACATCACATGATGTCATTGCAATGCCCTCCACCAATCAAATTTCAACAAGCACTTTAAAAGGAGATAATTGAGACAAAAGTTGAAAACAAATCTGCATCTTCCTCTCCTAAACCAGCCGGCAGCCACCTCTCACATTTCCACCATTGTTATCTTTCATTACACCTTGCTAACTTTGAATTTTTCACCATAAAATCCCTACCTTCCTTCATAAAAATTTAATATTACATCTTGAGCAAGTGTTTGGCTGCCAAGAAAAGTCAAGAAAGTGAAGGAAAAATTGAAGTTAGCTAAGGAAAAAATTCTGCTCAAAGAGGTTAGTGCCATCTTTCTCCTTCTACCTTTGGATATTCATGTTAAAACATTAAGTTAGGCTAGGAAATTGTGGAATTGAAGAAAATTAAACATGCTAGTGTAAATGGTAAATTTTGGAAGCCTATTGGGGGTGATGATTTTGATTGTTTTGATGGGCTTAGAGTGGACTAGAGATGGTGTTTAAAGTGTATATATATATATATAAAATGAATTAGTGTGTTTAACTAAGATGTGTGGTGTGAATTGATATGGGGAATTAGGGTTTTGGAGAGAAACTTGGACTTTGCTTATGTAATGGTGAATGAACATTTTAATGGTCAATTAATGACCATTTGAGGTAATTTGACCATAACTTAGAGTGAATTATAGCATTACAAACTGATTTGGTATGCTACCTAGAGAAACCAGCAGGGTGGCTGTGAGTCCAGCCTGTTTGGACAGCCATAACTTGGGCTGTGTAGGTTCAATTGGTGTTTGGCCAATTGTTCATGAAACTAGACACATAATGGCACAATTTTGGTGAAGAAACCATGCCCAAAAGACCAAAGTAAGTGGACCAAAAACTTGCTCCAATTCGGATGTCCTGCAACCAGATTCTGAAGAATGACCAAATGAACAGTGATTGTTCATTTGGCCATAACTCATTGTAGAATGGCCCAATTGACCTGAACTTTTTACCAACTTTCATGAAGAAACCTACCCCAAATTATGACCAGAACCTAACCAACAAGGCAGTTGAAGTTACTGTTTACTACACTGTAGATATGGTCAATTCTGAAATTTTTCAATCCGGCCAGTTGTGGTTTTTAGACCATAACTTGAGCTACAAAACTTGAAATGGAGTGATTCAAAAAAAGAAATTCAACTAGACAAAATAAGGAACAACTTTCATGTTTATCATTTTCTCAAATTCCCACTGCAACAGTAACTAATGGAACAGTAAAGTTAGGGTATAAGAACTGAAAATTCTACTCCATTAGTTTTAAGCTTAGAAATGGTATTGGTTATTAATGCCAACAAGTTTTGAATGCACAATGTGGTATGCTGGGAGTGTTAAAACCAATGTACCTATTTTCTATGCAAAATTCAACATTTTTGTTGACTAATGAAGTGAATAGTAACACCAAAGCTTGAAATTCAAAAATTACAAAATTCAAAAGTGTCAAATGCCATAGTATACCTAACAAGATTGGTTTGGATAGTTTGGAATGCCAATAGGGTTCAGTTAGCAGTACTGCACATGGCATTATGCCATTCTGTGATTTCATGGCTTTTAGCCATTCTGACCTTGTATTGAGACTTGGCCTTGTGCCTAATGTTATTTACAGCTTATTAGCTGTTCTGTAGCACACCGGGAGATACATATGTGACCGATGGTGTGACGGCCTGAGGTACTTGATACCCAGTGCCAGTTTACTCGTTTATCCAGTCCAATCGTCCAGTATAGGTTACTTGGGCAACCAAACATAAAAGTGGACAAATTTAATGAAATAATGAATATAACAAGTACAAAATAAGTAAGATTACAAATAATCATCGAAAATTTATTTGAAATGAAACATCAATACATTCACTGCATATTTACTTTATGTTTTTTATTTTATTATTGGCACCACTAAGCATTATTGCTTTTGCCATGAGTAGGTTCTGGAGATACTGACCGAGAGCCCAGTAGACCACAGACTGGGTGAGACCTCCTGCAGCTCTGCATAGTGTCCGTGTTACCTCACCATCTTCAGTGCATTGGTAGGACACTAGGTTTCATTTTTGTATTTTGTAACTAACTTTTATTTTCTTTTGTGTAAATGAAACTTATGTAATGCATTTTGATGTTCATGTAAATAATGAAAATTGTGATTATGAATAGAAAAAAATTTGAGTATTTACTTATTGCTTATATATGAGTACCATGAGAAATGAATGATTGAGAAATTGAGATGTTGTTGAAAATCATATTGAGATTTTGATGATGAAATGGAGTTGGGATTGCTAGAAATGATTATTGGAAGTGTTTTTCATAGGTTCCGAAGAACTGTTTTCTCCATTTTTAGCCGGTACTCTGTCGGATTTTCTATAAAATTTTCGAACCTCAAATAAATTATAATTTCAATAAATGACCTAAATAAGTTATATTTCACAAGTTATCTTCAAAACTATAAGAAAAATAAATTAGGGAAGAGTAAAAATGATTGAGATGAAATAGAGTATTCCGGTACACGGTGTGACATATCTTATTCGGATATACTGTAGACGGGTAAGGGGTGTCACAAATTGTTCAGGAGGTCTAAGATCCTCGAATTGACTATGGAAGAGGGTGATCATTCTGTCGATCAATCGATAGAGGCTGAGGTACAAGTTGAGGCCCCAGCTCCACAAAGTGTCGAAGGCCTGACTGTACCGATTTTATCGGTATAAATTACTGCACAAATGGCCCAGCAAATAGCCACTTTCTTTCAAAGAAATGGTCGATAATCACACCCCAAGCCCAAGTCTGCACTCCAACCCCATAAGGGCAACATGAAATAGAGAAGAGGGAGAAACCTATGGGTCAGAGCACAAGCAGTAATTTGGGGAAGAGAAAAGAATTTGAGGAGCGCCGAGCTCAGGGATATAACAGAGGTGGATCATCAAGGCAGAGACCACTAAGGTCCAGTCGTCTAACAACTAGAAGTTCCTACCCTCCCTGACAATGTGAAACTTGTGGTAGAAATCATGGTGGGATATGCTATAAGGCCATAGGAGCCCGTTGTAACTGTGGAGGCATAGGACACTTTGCCAAGGACTGCACCAGTGCCCGTAGAGTTAGACCACCTCCTACTACTGCTGAAGGGTTAGTTCAGAGCTCTGTTACCAGAGGTTCACAACCACCCAGCAGAGGTAGAGGCAGGGGTAGAGGTAGCCTAGCAGGCAGCCAAGGCACAGTGAAACAATCAGAGCAAGGTAGTGCTCTAGTCAGAGTCAATGCAATGAGACAGAGAGAAGAGGCCGAGACATCAGATGTTGTGGCTGGTACCTTCTCAACTTTTAATCAACATGTATTTGTGTTATTTGATCCAGGTTCTACCCATTCTTATGTGAGTGCTAGCATCATTGATTGCATTACTGTTCCATATACAAAAATGGACTTTGAGGTGCTAGTAACAAGTTTGTTAGGATAAGAGGTCAGGGTTAATAGAATGTATAGGGATTGTCCTTTGGTGATCCAAGGACATACATTTCTGCCTGATCTCATTGAAATGCCCTTAAGAGATTATGATATCATCTTGGGCATGGATTGGTTAGCCAGGTATCACGCCATGATTGATCAGAGATCAAGAGTCACTTTTGGTCTCCTCGATGATGAAGTGGTAATATACGGGGAGAGGCAGTTATTGCCATCGAACATTATTTCGGCTGCACTAGCCAGAAAAATGATCAGAAAGGGGTGTGAAGCATACTTGGCATATGTGGTAGACACCCAAGTGGGGAGTCCAGCATTGAGGGACATCCCTATAGTATATGACTTTCCAGATGCGTTTCCTGATGAATTGCTAGGATTACCTCCAGAAAGAGAGGTGCAGTTTAAAATTAATGTTATGCCTAGTGTGGATCCAATCTCCATAACACCATACAGAATGGCACCAGCAGAGTTGAAGGAGTTGAAGGTACAGTTGCAAGAACTACTTGAAAAGGCCTTCACCCGCCCTAGTGTGTCACTATGGGGAGCGCCAGTATTGTTTGTTAAGAAGAAGGATGGCACTCTTCGTTTATGTATTGTTTGACCGGGGGTCTGCATATTTTTATGTTAGTGTTAGAACTATATGTTCTGTTGTTATTCCTTTACAGGGGAATAAATTTTGATGCATTAGTGATTAGTCTTTTAAGATAAGGATTGTGATAATAAGTGAAATTAGTTTTGAAAGAGTTTATCGGTGAAGAGCATTTTCTAACACACCATAAATTATAAAGCTAAATGGCAAGCCTACTTAATGTAAGGCAAGAGGACATAAAAGTAAGTTATAGTAATAGAATTGCTCTAGATGAGGGCAAGGATATTACTGTTAGTAATTGTTAATGGATATTGTAATCAAAATAAGATTCGAATATTAGTAAATTCGAAAAGGATAAAATATAGGAAAATTTGATCTATTGGGATGTATCGTAGTAACTATGCAATGTTCTTGATGTTTATACTGTAAGCTACAGATTACAGTATTAACTTGAGATTATTATGTAGAGCTACGTACTACTCGATAGTACACCAAGATGAGAATAGTTGTCAATGGCATTTGTTTTGGTATAGTTATGCCAAGACAGAATTTTATTATTGGAAATAAGTTTGAAAATCCTACTTAGGGATTTAAAACTCAAAAGTTAGAAAATCGAAAGGTTATAGTTTAGAACAAAAAGAAGTAAGCTATAGAATATTAATAGATAAAAAGAGTTATGGAAGTAGAAATTTGAACAGTTGGTTCAGATATAACAAAGAAATGTTACGAATATGAGGAAGACTATTGACTAGAATGGTCAGAGGACCAATGACTAGATAAATCATTCTAACATGACCTCAAGGGTCATTCAAGAAGGAACATGAACCGAAATATTAAACAGAACAATAGTAAGAGAAGATTGGTGTTATACAAACAAATTAAATATTGTATTAGATTGTTTAAAGTATTATACAAATTCGAGGGAAAGAATATTATACGATCATATAGAAAGGAGAAAATAAACATATGAATATTTTAAGATGGCTATTGGGTAAAATTTCACGGACGAAATTTATTTTAAGGGGGGGAGGATTGTAACACCCTTACGTTCGGTAGTGCGTACTACTGTTCCGATGGCCAGTGTTGTCCGGACAGCTAGGAAGCCTATAACTGCACTTAGATATAGATGAGGAGACATAAAATAATGAAATACAAGAAAAGAAAATACAAGAAAAAACAAAGGAAAAATAATAGTAATGAAATATAACCAAGTTAAGCGAGCCGAGAACCCTAGCGATGGGTGACAGCACCGGGAAGTCGCGGTGTAGACCGTTGAATAGCCCTGGACCGTGGCGAACCCTGGAAAATATTTTTAGGACTTAAATAAATGTCTATTGAAGTATAAATATCATTACAAATATCAAAGAAAAATTAATTAATTAGTACAAAGAAAAGTGAGAAATCGAGAAAATGACAAAACCCAGTGTTACCGAAAAGTCGGGAATGCAACCCGAACAGAGGCATTGTGGTCATTTGACACCCCAGTTGTCTTTTGATCAAAATGTCATTAACAATACATGATATTACACTTGGAAAATCTCATGAAAAATTTAATTGGTGGTACCTAAAGTAAATAGCAAAAATTGGGAGCTTAATGTGAGAAATTAGGAATTTAAGATTAAATAAATATTTAATCACACATAGTGCTCCACTAACTCACCTAAGTGGACCACTACATCCTCATTTTTGGACAGATTGTCATCTTCTTCAACCTTCCCAATGAGCAGCCGAATTGCTTCCAAGAAGAACTCCATCGCCAAAGCTTCCAAGCTCCATGCAAGCTCCATTCTCCCATCTCCAAGCCATTTTTCCATTTGATTCCTTCACAAAAAATTGTTCTACACCACTTGGGCAGTAGATAGGCAGCAAGAAGATGAAGTTTTGGTGAGGTTTTGAAGAGTTTCCAAGGTGGTAAGTAGGTGTTTTTGATGCTTGCTTCATTAACTTTGTGTGGATGTTATGGGTATTTGAATTGTGGAAAGATTTTTGAGGTTTGATGTTTAAGGGAGATGTGCATTTTTGGCAGCCATGGAAACTCTTTAAGAATAGTTTATCCTTGTATGTAAATGGTAGATTAAAGTGTTGATGAAGTGTTTATGTGTGTAGGAATAAATTGGGTGATGTATACAAAGTATATGTTAATGTACACTTGACTTTGGAAGCTTGGAAATTTATTTAAGGAGAGGTATGAATCGGCAGCTTGAATTGTGAACCAAAAAAATGTTATTTCATAGTTTGGTTTATGGAATATTATTGTTGAATTGTGGTACTTGTTATGGCAGCTTGTGTATGTGTATGAGGGTTTGAGTTTGGACATGTGAATGAGCTAGGTTATGTGGTTAAATTATTGTAATTTGAACTTGGAAAATTCTGGACTATAATGTGCATATTGAGTGTGGTTATAAGCTGCCAAAGTGACTAAAAATGTGTTGTGAAATGTGTCTATGTTATGGTACAAAACATAAATGGCATGAATGTGTAACTTGGTAAGTGTTAAAAGTGTATTTGGTATGTGATGAAGAGTGTTGCAATAGGGCAGTGTGCATTTTGGCCTAGAACCTTAAGTGTGTGGCTCCAATTGGTATGAGACCAATTGGAGGTGAAACTAGGCACAAAAAGTGCCAACTTTCATGAAGGAAGCTTACCAAAATTCTGCTTGGAAGGTAACTTGAAAAATGACCAAATCCGGATTAGTGCATTTTAGGCCTGAAAATTGACCATTTGGGCAGCAGTTAGTGTTTTGGCCATAACTCACTCAAAACAGGTCCAATTGACCTAAACGTTTTACCATGAATAGTTGAGACATATATCTACAAGTCTTATGAAGACACCAAAGCCAAGAAATGACCATAAGTAAGACAAATAACTTGCACAAATTCGGGTCCAAAAATTGGCCGAACCTAAAATGACCTAAAATGACCTAAAGTGACCAATTTTGGTACATTCTGACCAGTAATAGTAAAATGGCCATAACTTGATCTAGTAAACTCAGAATGACCTGAAATTTTGCTCCACGTGCAATAAGACATAGATCTACAAGTTTGTAGTTTTGACCGAAACTCGAAAATCGAGGAAACTAGGTCATCCGGTTAGGTCAAATTGGTATACCGAAATCCGACAAATTGCAATAAAATGCAATATACATGGAAATGAATTTGGTAACATGTACCAATACTAAAAGGCTACAAATGTGACATATTAGTGACATTAAAACCTAATTTACCTAGAATGCATCGAGGGTCAACATCTTAGGTTGACTAAGGAAATGATAGAATTCAATAATTAAGTATTAAGCCTTATTGTTAGAGACGGTTTAAATGAGTACTAAAACACTTCAAATTGTGTTTTTCAGTTACCAAAGACTCAGGGAAAGGGGAGGAAACACTGAGTCAGAGCCAAAAGACAGTTATCAGAGGTTTGTGCACAATAGTTATTTCTTTTGAATTTTTCAATTGAAATAAATTATGATTATTTGTATGTTATTGCTTTAAATTGTGTTTGTACACAATAATTTTTACTTCTCATTTTCTACTTAAAAATTTAATTGAACATTATAGTTTTAAATTGTGTCCGTGAACAATACTTTTATGTTCACTGCTTTTACTAGCAATTTTATTTGGAGAAATGAGTTATAAATAATTTTTTATTGTTTTGGTTTTGGGAATATTATTTGGAAATTATTGTGTTGCCAACTTTGCAAATGGAAATTTTGAGATAAAATGTGATTTGTGGTTTATATGAAATATTGTGATTTGAAATTGTTTTAATTCACACTTGGCATGACACTGTTACTATGTTCCTCCTCCATTTATGGGGTGAGTGCGATATATTCCTCCCTCTTTGACTTATCAGTTTGGGGTGAGTGTGATTATGTTCCTTCCTCTTTGACTTGTCAGTCTGAGGTGAGTGTGGATGAGTACTCATTATTCAGGTAGCTTCCTCCCTCATTGATTTCGATTATAAGGGTGAGTGTGTCTTGTCATGGTGTACAACACGACATGTGTGGAAAAATTTATGTTACGGCCTAAATGGTGTTATTGATTGGAAAAACTGTATTATTCAGTTATTTGATCAAATTGTATTATTGATTGGCAAAACTGTATTATTCAGTTATTTGATCAAATTGTGTTATTGATTTGCGAAACTGTATTATTCAGTTATTTGATCAAATAGTGTTATTGATTGGCAAAACTGTATTATTCAGTTATTTGATCAAATGGTGTTATGTGAACTTGTAAATTGTGAAATGAAATTGTGAATTATTTGATTTGTGAATTGTCAATAAAAGATTTATATATCGCATTTCAAATTGTTATTGTGCACCACTGAGTAAATTTTACTCAGCGATAGCTTTTCATTGCTGTCGCAGGTAGACAAACTGACAGGGCAGCAGACTAGGCTGCTAGTACTACATTGAGAGATCATCGGGTATATTGAGTATACCATAGTTTACATTTTATATTGTAATTTATGTTCACTGTATGTATATAATGTTTTTAGTTTTGAGCAATTGTAAATTAAAATTGTACATTGAAGTTGTAAAATAAATTGTAAATTGTTTTGGTTTGTAAATATTGTAATATATTTCTTTTATCTCAACCTTTGAAATTACTGAAAAATTATTGTGGATTTGAATTGACTAAATGTTGGAGTTTGAGATTGAGAAATATATTTGAAGTGCTTTTTACAGGTTTTTAAAGAACTGTTTTATTCAAAATACAGGTGGTACTCCGCCAAAATTTTTACAAAAATTGTTAATTCTTCAAATGTGTTAGCTGTTTCACTACAGTTCAAAAATCTTTTTAACACTTGTAAATAGTACTCACCACTGTAAAAAGAAGTAAGAAAAGTTTTAAAATCCCTTGTAGTGTATTTAACGGGTTATCAGTAGACGAAGTTGGTAATTCATTAGGTATACTACGGGATCATGTCATGCCTTACAGAGGGGTAGGGTGTGACAGCTAGGGTGTGTATTGATGCAAGAGGGGAAAGTGGTCGCCTATGCTTCCAGGCAATTAAGGCCACATGAACAGAACTACCCTACTCATGACCTAGAGTTAGCAGCAATTATCTTCGCACTGAAGATATGAAGGCATTATTTATATGGTGAAAAATGCTACATCTATACAGACCACAAGAGTCTAAAATATTTGCCAACCCAGAAGGAGCTCAATCTTAAACAGAGGCGATGGATTGAGTTCCTTAAGGGACTATGATTGTGTGATAGATTATCATCCTAGGAAGGCAAATGTAGTTGCTGATGCTTTGAGCAGGAAGTCCATCACAGCTTTAAGATCACTAAATGCCTGTCTGTCCTTAGCTCAAGATGGAGCTATTTTGGCTGAGTTACAAGTGAGGCCAACCCTGCTACAGTAGATACAAGATGGGCAGAGGGCAGATGAAAAACTAATGGCCATTGTGGGAAAAATTCGTGAGGGGAAGGAAACTGAATATGAGGTGAAAGTAGATGGGTGTCTGTACTACAGAGGAAGAGTGTGTGTACCAGATGATGGGGAACTGAAGACTAGTATTCTGAAAGAAGCACACACTAGTGTTTATGCTATGCACCTGGGGAGCACAAAAATGTATAATGATTTGAAGCCTCATTATTGGTGGCCTGGTATGAAGAGGGATATAGCTGACTATGTGACTAAGTGTTTGACATGTCAGCAAGTTAAAGCAGAACATCAAGTTCCATCAGGATTGCTACAGCCTATAAGCATACCTGAATGGAAATGGGACTGGGTCACTATGGATTTTGTTAGTGGTCTACCTCTCACCCAAAGGAAGCATGATGCAGTGTGGGTGATATTGGATAGATTGATGAAGTCAGCACATTTTCTGCCAGTTAGGACTGACTACTCACTAGAGAAGCTAGCAGAATTGTATATCAGTGAGATAGTTAGACTGCATGGAATCCCACTTTCCATCATATCTGACTGAGACCTAAGGTTTAAATCGAGATTCTGGAAAATTGCAAGAAGCCTTGGGCACACAACTCCGTTTTAGCACGGCCTTTCATCCCCAGACGGATGGACAGTCAGAACGAGTAATCCAGGTAAACCTAAGAACTAATTGAGTTTTTATAGTTAACAAATTGAAATGATAGTAACAATGTGAATTATGTGATAGATCCTGGAAGATATGCTAAGGAGTTGTGTCATTGAGTTTGAGGGGAGTTGGGATAGATACCTCCCACTGGCAGAATTCGCATATAACAATAGCTATCAAGCTAGATTTCAAATGGCTCCGTATGAAGCACTGTATGGGAGGAAATGTAGAACCCTAGTGTTTTGGACTGAATTGGGTGAAGATAAGCTGGTAGGACCAGACCTGGTGAAACAAACTGAGGAGAAAGTGAAGATAATCAAAGCTAACCTGAAGGTTGCCTCAGATAGACAGAAATCATATGCCGACTTGAAGAGAAAAGAGATAGAGTACGCAGTTGGTGATAAAGTGTTTCTCAAAGTCTCACCGTGGAAGAAAGTACTAAGGTTTGGGAGAAAGGGTAAGTTAAGCCCTAGGTTCATTGGCCCATATGAAGTCATTGAACATGTGGGACCAGTGGCCTATCAGCTAGCTTTACCACCAGAACTGGATAAAATTCATAATGTATTCCATGTTTCCATGCTGAGAAGATATCGCTCAGACCCTTCACATGTCATTTCCATGGAAGAGATTGAAATCCAACTGGACTTGACATATATAGAAGAACCTATCCAGATCCTAGATCGGGAAGTGAAGGGAAGTGAAGGAACTTGGGAAAGTGAAGAGATAATGGGGCAACAGTTTCCTCAACTGTTTGCCTTAGGTAAATTTCGAGGATGAAATTTTTATAAGAGGGGAAGAGTTGTAACATCCTCATTTTAGCTATTCCGTACAGTCTACTGTTCTGGTGACCAGTGTCGGTCCGGACAGCTAGAACGTTCAGAAAAATATTTTAACTAAAGTGAGGAATCAAAA
The DNA here is from genome assembly GCF_030052815.1 of Hevea brasiliensis. NCBI lineage: Eukaryota > Viridiplantae > Streptophyta > Magnoliopsida > Malpighiales > Euphorbiaceae > Hevea > Hevea brasiliensis. Next base: position 77,338,583 of record NC_079497.1, on the reverse strand, counting down.
ATTAACTCAAATAATTAATAAGAAAAAAAAATTAGGAAAAATTTTAAAATAATTCTTGGTATTCTAAAGAAGGGTCATTGAGGTTCTTATGGCATTAGCATGCCAAGAAAATACTTAGAAAAAATTTTCAATCGGTAAAGACAATTTTGGCCCATTAAGCCAAACGGAGGGCATTTTGGTCATTTCGTCTTTAGAGATGATTTTTGGGCCAACTTGTCCAGTTAAATAAATAATTTATATAACATAAAATATGATTAAATGTTGTTAAAAATTTAATTGAAATTAATTGGATAAGAAAAGGATGGAAAAATGAAAGAAATTGAAATTATGACATCATAAAGATGTCATTAAAAGTCTCCAACCCAATCAAGTGTTGACACATGTCACCAAGGTATATAAAAGAGGCCAAATGGGCAGAAAGTGAAGGAAAAAAAAATCAGAACACTCTACTTTTTCTTCTTGGCGTCACCTCTCTCACCATAGCCCTCCATAGCCAAGCTTTACCCAAGCTTGATTTCTTGGGTTTTCATCCATTAAAACTTAAATTTCTCAACACAAAAACTTGCTCCTACACCTTGGTGATCCTTTTGAGAGCAAAAAGAAGGGGAAAACAAGAGTTTTAGCAAGTGGAAAAATCTCACTCCTTTGAGGTTAGTGACCTAACCATGAATTTTACTTTAAATTCATGATAAGGACTTTGAATGAGTGTAAATTACAAAGAAAAAAAATTGTTGAATACCATTTGTATGTAAACCCTAGATTTTTGGTAGCCATGGTTAGGGTTTGATTGTGTTGAGTTTAATGAAATTAAAAGACTATCATGGCTGCCCATAATATGTATTTACTAAGTGGATTGAAGAAATGCAATGAAAATGCATGAAGGGTAATGTGTGAGTTAGGGTTTGGGGTGGAAAAATGGGATTTTGACCATGTGATGATGAAAATAGATTTTAATAGTCAATTAGTGACCATTTAGTTCTTTTTAAATAAAAAATAAAGTATGTTGAGTGATGGGATTGGGTTTGGTGTGGCTGCCATGAAAGTGGCCTGCAGAATGGAGTGACCTGCAGAATTAGACTTGAGTCCAGCAGGTTTAGGCAGCCATAACTTGAATTGTAGAGGTTCAATTGGTGCAAGGCCAATTGGAAATGAAACTAGACACATAATGGCACAACTTTGGTGAAGAAACCATGCCCATAAAACCAAATCAAGTGAACCAAAAGCTTGCCCTAATCCGGGTGACCTGTAGTCTGTTTCTGCAGAATGACCAAATGAACAGTAATTGTTCAGTTGGCCATAACTCAATGTAGAAAGGTCCAATTGACCTGAAATTTTACCATCAATAAGCTGAGATATAGACCAACAACTTTCATGAAGAAACCCAACCCAAATTATGAATAGAGCCTATCCAACAAGTGAGTTGCAGTCACTGTTCACTGCACTGTAGATATGGTCAGTCTAGAAATATTTCAATCCGCCCAGTTGTGGTTTTTAGACCATAACTTAAGCTACAAAACTCCAAATGGAGTGATTCAAAAAAGGAAATTCAACTAGACAAAATAAAGAACAACTTTCATGTTGATCATTTTGCCAAATTCCCACTGCAAAAATGACCAATGGAACATAAAAATGAAGCATGAAAACTGAAAATTCTGCTTAATTAACATTAAGCTTAGAAATGGTATTCGCAACCAATACCAACAAATTTTGAATGCAAAATGTGGTATGTTGGTAGTATTAAAACTTAAAAGTGTAAAATGCCCTAGTATACCTAACAAGATTGGTTTGGATAGCTTGGCATGCCAATAGGGTTTTGTTAGCAGTACTGCATATGGCTTCATGCCATTCTGTGTTTCATGGCTTTCCCATGTCATTCTATGACATAATAGCCTTTGGCTATGTTATTTGAGTTTATATACTTAGGTTTTAACCCTGATAATTGTTACAGCTTATTAGCTATTCTGTTGCACACCAGGAGACACAATGTGACCGATGGTGTGATGTTTGGAGGTACTTAGTATCCAGTGCCAATTTACCCGTTTATCTAGTCCAGTCAACTAGTATGGATTACTCGGGCAATGAATAATACTGCAAATAATACCAGAAATTAAGTCTACCCAAAAATGAAATCATATATTCTGCATAATTATTTCATTCTATTTTATTTTATTTTATATTGTCACCACTAAGCAGAATTGCTTAGCGCGTCACTTTTGCCACGCGCAGGTACTGGAGACCTAGCTGGGGAGCCCAGTAGATATCAGACGGGGTGAGCCTTCAGAGCTGCATCCGGGGTCCAGAGTCACCTCACATCTGCACTGCATATGGTAGGACATTAGGACTATAGGTGGCCCTTTTGTATTTTTGCATTTTGTATTAGTTTGGATTGTAACTATAAACTCCTGTAATTATGTATTAATGTAAATATATGAAATTCATATTATCGAGATTTTCTGCATAATGTATGTTGATAAATGAAATGTTGAGAATCATTTGTGAATATGCTTCAAGTAATGAAGTGAACAGAAAAGTTTTGAAAATAGTATTGTGATTTGAGATTGAGATTTTGAGATTGACTTGAATGTGTATAATGGAGTTTGGATTTGGAAATTATTTTGGAAGTGTTTTTAAACAGGTTCGGAAGAACTGTTTTTTCAATTTACAGCCGGCACTCTGCCGAATTTTCTATAAAATTTGCGAATAAATTCAGATTTATCAAAATTGAAAATAAATGAATCAGAAAGGGATAAATTGTAATAGAAACATAAATTGGTGCTCCAGTACACTGAGTGGCATAACTTGCTCAGCTACATTGTAGACGGGTAAGGGGTGTCACAAAAAGATTTAGATCCTATGGCTAAGGCTTCAACAGTTGAGCCATTGGCAATCTAAAGTCTAATATCTCGTTACTGCAAGCTTTTATTATTGGCTATACTCTGGGCAATTGCTATTTCAGTGCCCATCATTCTGGTAGTAGAAACACTTTCCTTTGCTTATGTTAGTTTTGGTCTTTACATTCTGTTTAGCTATTTTCTTGGAAGGACCAGGAATTTGAGGTTTCTATTTCTTATTGCCCTTTTTCTTGTTGGACTTTCCAGCAGAAGAAGATGCAATCAAAGCTACCTCTTTTCCTTTATTGCCCAGCATATTCTTTTGGGCAATAACCAGCATGTTGAGTAAACCAGCCAAGGTGCATTCCTGTTTAGTTATATGGAAATTTGTCACAAAATTCCCAAAAGACTCAGAAAAGGACTGAAGGATCAAATCCGTCTGCAGTTGGAAATCCATGTTAAAGTCAAGATGTTCCAGCTGCTCAATCAGCCAATTCATCTTGTGGACATGATCCCTAACATTCTGTCCCTCAGACATCCTCATGCGGAATAGCTGTCTAGATATCTCATACCTAGCATTCCTACTGTGCTCACCATACAACTCTTGTAGGTGAAGGAGGATCTCACTCGCACTTTGCATGTTCTCATGCTGCTTCTGTAACTCATTACTCATGGAAGCAAGCATGTAACACTTAGCTCTCATATCATGCTCCTTCCACTTGTCCAAAGTTTCATGTTCCTTTTGAGTGGCCTTTGGAGGTAAGGGACCAGGAACATTTGAGTCTAGAAAATATCCTATATGTTCAAGGTTCAGGACAAGTTTCAAATTTCTTAGCCAATCAGATAGATTAGGTCCTGTCAACCTATTGCGATCAAGTATGCTTGCAAGGATATTGGATGGTGGTGGTTGTTTTGTGCTTATTATTATCAAAAAATTAACTGTAGAAAATAACCAGATTAATTAGTAAATGTATCATGTAATTAACCAAAATGATTATGGTTTTTTAATCAAATTGGTCCTCCCACTAACTTAGCAAATCCTACACTTCCAAAGTAGAAAACGGAAATCCTAGTTGGATGGATTTTTAGTGGGTGATCTTATAATTCTATTGATCATCCTCAGGTACATCCATTATTGGAATTACAATAAACTATAAGTGAGCAATTCATTGCCCATCACATCTCATGTGAGGTTCAATCCTTTACCTAGCCCCTAATGCTCAAAATCTCAGGTACATCCATTATTGACTTATCTTGCATTAGTCAAGTTTATCCCATTGAGCCAGTAATTATGCAAATAATTTTAATGTCCTTAGGTACATCCAATATTGGCACCAAACCATTTACATATTTACAACATCTCATGCTTAACAATTATTCTTAAGAAAATCTCTTAAATTAATTGCATCTTTTGCAACTATTTAAAATTTCTTAAAATAATTGCCCCAATGGAGGACCCATGTTATAATTACTTTAATTATAGCATTCCAACTTAATCATTTGTTTAGAAGATTTTATGGTTATCCTAATTACTATTAAGGTCTCACTTTGCACATTATCCATTTAGCATGCATATATCATATACTCACATACATTCACATACATCTCATGCATTCATGGATAAACAGTAAATATGGTATGATCATAGACTTTCTAAGGGATTCAATTCTAAGCCACCAATAATTAAATTAGAGCATTCCTAGGTGCATTTCATTCATTTATATTACAAGAGTTGCTAAAGGAGTACATAATCAACACTTGATATTGAATTCCTCCCACTGGTCCCACCAATGCTCTTGACCTCCTTGATCTTCTTGCAATCCAATATTACATAGTAATCATTGGCATACTAAGGTGAATTTATAAGAACTAAATAAATGAAATTATAATCCAAAAATTATTACAACCTTAATAATATATTCCCAAAATAAATTAACATAAATTTATTTAAATTACAACCCAAAGAAACATAAAAGAAATAAATTCAATCACATTGGTCTTTTATAGTCCATGATCATCCATCATGCATATCACTATTTAACAATTAAATAAAACATACATTCTTAAATTAAATTGAATATCTCATATTCAACTTAAAAATCGAGATTTGAATATGATTCAAACAAATTTAAAAATTCAGATTTGAATCTCATTCAAACAAATTTAAAAATTCAGATTTGAATCACATTCAAACAAATTTAAAAATTCAGATTTGAATCACATTCAAACAACTTTTAAAAAATTAGACTTGAATCACATTCAAATAACTTTTAAAATTTAGATTTGAATCACATTCAAACAACATTAAAAATTCAGATTTGAATCACATTTAAAAAATTTTTAAAATTCAGATCTGAATCACAATTTAATTGTGTGATTAAAAAAACTAATTAAACATTTTAATTAGTCATAGGATGAACCTTAGAACATGTAATAATTGCAGATTCTGAGGCCAAACCTTGCGCACCACTTTGGAGATCATTGATGCGCACCATTGATGGTGTTCATTACCCAAGCCGCCATCTTTCTTGCAACCAGCAATGGATCTATCATCTCATGATTATGCCACACAATTAAATCATATATTTAGCAATCTAAATGGCAAATATAGTGGCTCTGATACCAATTGAAGGAGCAGAAGCATGAAAAATACAAGTTTAGATCATTGAAATTCAAAATTTTTCATCTAGGATCACATGCATCATGCAAGATTCATTTTTATCTATTTGATTTCATTGATAAACAGCATATTAAAACTCTTTTAATATATTTTTGGATCTATATTTTCCATTTAAGATTTTAGAATTAATCAGATTAATTTTAAGAACCCTAGATTAGATCAAGAACAAGTGCACTAACCTCTTGATGCACTGCAGTGTGTTTGCACCTTTGGGATGCGTCTTTAGGATACCAGATGTTGTCCACACCAAGATCACCTATGGCAGCCCTTGAACAGCTTCTAAAGCTTTTTCTATGAATTAGAAAATCAAGTTTTGCCCTTTAAGAGATTACAGATGTAAACAGAACACTAGAAACAATTTCTAGTATTTTTAATTCAAGAGATTGTTTGCTAATCTCTTTGAATTGATGAGATAAGAAGAAGAAGAGAAGAGAGATGTTCTTTTGGGTGGCGTCACATAAGAGGAGCAACAGCTTGTGTGTTTTATTCTTTCATCCTTACACTTATATAGCTAGGTCACCACTTAAAACCCTTGCCACATGTCACCTTTTGATTAGCTCTAGGTTTAATTGACCCAATCACATTGTGCCAAGTGTCAAACCTATATTTAATCTTAATTTTAATCATCTTACATGATTAAAAGACATTTGGCAAGCTTATGTGTAGTGCCATGTGTCACCATCTCATGGTGCCACATGTCACCCTGTGAAATGACCAAAATGCCCCTGTGTCTTAATTTTGAGTTCTCAACCAAAAATAATTATTTTTCTTCTTCTAATAAATTTATATGAAATATAAATTAATTAATTAATCTCTATTAATTAATATCTCATTAATTAAATTCATATTTAAATACTTTAACTATAAATTTAACTTTTACTATACATCCAATAACTTAGATTTGGTTTCAAGTCATGCTAGGGACTTTGCAATCTAATTGCAAATCAAACCTATTTAATTAATCAATTAAACTCTTCAATTAATTAATTAAATCATATTTAATTTGGTAATTACTTGTGTATGTGTGTGACTTACTAGGCTCATCACTAATTGGCAATGAGACATGATATTAACTCTTAATATCATCAGAACTCTTTCTTACCATAAATGATTTCTCTAAACCATTTTATACACCTCATAGACCATAGTTAACACCTAGCATAGCATGCCATGGCCACCCAATCAGTAATAAGGTTTACCTTAAATGAACCTATAATCATATGTTACCATGCACTAGAATCTCTCTGTTATAAAATCCCAATTTGAGCTAGAGTCATGGTTTATGTCAAACCCCATTTACTATGAATATTATGTTCTCTTTTAATTCCAGTTCTTAATTAAAAGATTTTTCTCATCAGAAACTCTTTTATGATTAAATCTATCTGTCCTGGCCAGGAACTTGAAACATCAAGAACAATTAAATGAACATAGGATTTTATCCCTATTTATTTAGAGGAACATATTCCATCTTGATCAACACCTACCTCCATATATAACTAGTAAGAGCCAACACATGCCCATATACCCATACACAGTACAAATATGAAAATAATATCAAACTCAAACCACCTATATATAAGATAATTGTGCTATCTCAGGTTTAAAGATTATATGCACTAATATGATTTATGACAATTTATTGACAAGAGTAAACTCCATGTGCTTGTCATAAGTGTCACTGGTTCGACCTACTTATCATGCAGAAGTGCCTATCATGTTTGTTATATGGCATGAGACTCACCATTCCATCTTATTTATATCTCATATAAATAACTTGGGAGCAAATATGATTACAATCTTTCTGGATAAGTCATATCCTTATTGTGAAGTATCCTCGATTGTGAACCTATTTATGATACTTTGTGCTAGAAATATTGTCACTCATATTCTTAACAACTTAAGAATAGAATTTCTAAAAAAATATCAATGGACCTTTTTTATTACACATAAATATATTATGTAAATGAAAAAGTAAAAATGCCTTTTATTAATAAAATATGTACAAGATACATACTAAATGATATGCTCTAGGGCATACTACTAACAGTTAAAAGGTCGATAGTATGACTCAGTCTTAGTTTGTGGTAGAGGTTACTAATTGGGCTTTCCCAGAAAGCTTTGGGGAACTAAAGGTGGTGGAGTTTGAGTAGCTCAGACAGACTGCTGATATGAGTGTTGATGAGTATATAGATAAGTTTGTTGATCTTCTATAATATATGATATTGATAAGAAGAAAGTAAAGAGATACACTCAAAGGTAGCACTCCAGATACTCCGCATTGATTTTGGCTATAGAAACCTATAGTTTCCATTCTATAGTAGATACTGCAAGAAAGATAGAGGCTGGGGCTATCATTGAAGGGAGTCTAAAACCAAAAAGTATAAAAGCTAAGCAATCCATAATTCTTAAGGCTGCAGATGTAGGAAGGTTTAGTCACTTAACCAAGACTGTTTCCTCATCCAAAACTAAGAAAGATAAAGGAGAGAAGTTTGGCAAAAAGTAAAAAAAGAATAAGTTCTAGAGCAGAATTAAGTCATGCCTTAGGGTGGGAAGTGAATTTAAATCAGGATCAGATGCCTCTGTTTATGTCAGATGTGAGAAGCCTTATCGAGGACTTTGTAGGTTTAGAACCTCCAATGCTACAGGTGTGGTCAAGAGGGGTGTAACACCCTCCTTGTAGCAACTCCATACATTCTACTGTTTCGGCGACCAGTGTTGGTCCGGATAGCTAGAATGTCCGAAAAAATATTTAAACTAAAGTGAGGAATCATAATTAACTCAAATATTAATAAGAAAAATTTAGGAAAAATTTTAGAAATAAAATACGAATGCAAAATGTGGTATGTTGGGAGTATTAAAACCAATGTACCTATTGTCTATGCAAAAGTCAACATTTTAGTTGACTAATGAAATGAATAGTAACATTCAAACTTGAAATTCAAAAATTGTGAAATTTAAAAGTGTAATATGCCCTAGTATACCTAACAAGATTGGTTTGGATAGCTTAGCATGCCAAAAGGGTTCTGTTATCAGTACTACATATGGCTTCATGCCATTTTGTGTTTTATGACTTCCCATGCCATTCTGTGACATAATAGCCTTTGGCTATGTTATTTGAGTTGTTACACTCGAGAGTTTATCCCTGATAATTATTACATCTTATTAGCTATTCTGTTGCACATCAGGAGACACAATGTGACCGATGGTGTGATGGTCCAAGGTACTTAATACCCAGTGCCAGTTTACCCGTTTATCCAGTCTAGTCGACTAGTATGGGCTACTCGGGTAATGATAATAACTTTTACCAAATTTGAATAAAATAATACTAAAAAAAATATCAGAAAGTAAGTCTACCAAAAAATGTAAACATACATTCTGCATACTTATTTTTATTTTTATTTTATTTTACTTTATATTGTCAACACTAAGCAGAATTGCTTAGCGCGTCGCTTTTGCCATGCGCAGGTACTGGTGACCTAGCTGGGGAGCCCAGCAGACATCAGACAGGGTGAGCCTTTAGAGCTACATCCGGAGTCTAGAGTCACCTCACCTCTGCAGTGCATATGGTATGACATTAGGATTTTGGGTAGTATTTTGTATTTTGTATTTTGTATTAGTTTTGGGATTGTAACTATAAACTCTTGAAATTATTTGATGATGTAAATATATGAAATTTCATATTATTTAAATTTTCTGTATATTATGTTGAGAAATATTTATGAATGTGCTTCCAATAATAAAGTAAAAAGAAAAATTTCTGAAAATAGTGTTGTGATTTGAGATTGAGATTTTGAGATTGACTTGAATGTGTATAATGGAGTTTGGATTTGGAAATTATATTAGAATTGTTTTTAAATAGGTTCAGAAGAACTGTTTTTCCAATTTATAGCCGGCACTCTGCCGGATTTTCTATAAAATTTGCAAAAAAATTCAGATTTATCAAAAATTAAAAATAAATGAATTAACAGGGATAAATTGTAATTGAAACATAAATTGGTGCTCCGGCACATTGAGTGGCTTATCTTGCTCAGCTACACTGTAAACGGGTAAGGGTTGTCACATTTAGTGGTATCAGAGCATCAGTTTAGGCGTTTCTGGGCCTAAATAGAGTGCATATCATTGCATTGCATTTGTAAGTGTTGAGGTGACACTGATGCAGATCTATTTGTTTTCTTATTTTGAATAGGATATGGATCCTGCTTCACAAAGAGCAGTTGATAAAGAGGTGGAGAGTCGTGCTCCACCAAGAGCTGAATCTGGGGGCAGGGGAGAATCTGCTCCACCAACAGCTGAGGCACCTGCCCAACCTCAGTTTGCTCTATTTCAGCAAATGACTGAATTCTACTGGCAAATGATGGGGGCAATTCCACCACCACAACCTCCACCAGCACCACAGAAGTCCCATATGGAGAAACTACGTAAACATGGGGCTGTGGATTTCTAAGGGAAGAGGGAGGATGATCCCATGACCGTAGAAAACTGGTTGGATAGAACCATCAGAGTGCTGAAATAGCTTAACTGCACCCCCGAGCAGAACCTGGAGGGTGCTATGTCCCTACTTCAGGATGATGCATATCAGTGGTGGGACACACTAATCAGTGAGGTACAACCAGAACGGATCACCTGGGAATTCTTCCTTATAAAGTTCAGGAAGAAATATCTTAGCAAAGTGTATTTAGAAGAATGAAGAAGAGAATTTATCAGTCTGAGGCAGAGGCAATTGTCAGTGGTTGAGTATGAACGTGAGTTTGTCTGACTGAGCTGGTATGGGAGGGAGATAGTCCCTACAGAGACAGAGAGGTGCAGAAGGTTTGAAGAAGGGCTTAATGACAATATCAAAGTCATGATCACGGCATTGGAAATCATAGATTTTGCTAAATTAGTAGATGCTGCATCAAAAGTGGAAAGGGTCAGAATCAATGAACAAAATAGAAGGGAAAGATAATAGAAGAGGGGTCCGGGTCAGTCCAGTGCATTTTCTGCTCCCAGTAAGAAGAGTAAGGGTCCTTCTGCTCAGAGTTCAGGACCACCACAGGGTCAGGGTCAGTCTCAGGGGCCCAGACCACAGTTCACACCGAGGAGAGGCCAATCCACACCATCAGTGGGTAGCTCTCCAAGGACGGTGTTTAGGGGACCAGCCCCAGCATCTTCTGCCTGTCAGTACTGCTAGAAGTGGCATAAGGGAGACTGTTGGCGAGTGACTGGTGCATGCTTACGGTGTGGATCGACAGAACATCCGATCAAGAATTGTCCGAAGAGGACTACTACAGTTGCTCCAACACAAGCTGACAGACCTGCTCCTGCACCACAAAGGGGTAGGAAGCCCAGTAAATCTGAGGCATTGGTCCATCACTGAGGCCTGCATCCGAGTCAGCTGAGAGGCCAAATACTAGAGTACCTGCCAGGGCCTATGCCATCAGAGCTCAGGAGAAGCAAGATGCCCCGGATGTCATCAGGGGTACGTTTTCCCTCTACAACACTTCTGTGCATGCATTGGTGGATCCAGGATCCATTCACTCCTACATTTGCATCAAACTACCCATAGAGAGGGGAGTTCTAGAAGAGGAGAGTGGTCAAGACATTCTGGTCACAAATCCACTAGGCCACAGTGCGGTAGTGAATAAGTTGTATAAAGGTTGCCCGTTGAGGATTCAGGGGTATGAATTCTCGGCAGACCTAATTGAGTTGCCCTTCCACGAGTTTGATGTTATTTTGGGAATGGACTGGTTGTCACGTCATCAGGCAATAGTTGATTGCAAATTGAAGTGGATTTCTCTGAAAACTTCTAAGGGTAATGAGGTTTCTGTTGTGGGTGAAAGGATAGATTTTCTGTCCAATGTTATCTTAGACACAGTTGCAAGAAGATTGATGAGAAAAGGCTGTGAAGCTTACCTAGCACATGTGGTTGATACTAGGCAGGCTAAGCCACACTTGTGTGATATACCCACAGTGAGAGACTTCCCAGATGTGTTTCCTAAAGAATTGTCTGGTTTACCACCAGAAAGAGAAGTCGAGTTTGCTATTGAGGTAATGCCGGGTACAGCACCAATTTCTATTACTCCTTATAGGATGGCACCTCCTGAATTGAAAGAGTTGAAAGTTCAGTTGCAAGAGTTACTCGATAAGGGTTTCATATGCCCCAGTGTGTCAACATGGGGAGGTCCAGTGCTGTTTGCGAAGAAGAAGGATGGAACTTTGAGATTGTGTATTGATTACTGACAGTTGAACAAAGCAACTGTGAAGAATAAATATCCGTTGCCCATAATTGGCGATCTGTTTGATCAGTTGAAGGGAGCCGATGTATTTTCAAAGATTGATCTCAGATCAGGGTATCATCAGTTGAGGGTAAAGGATGCAGATGTGTCAAAAACTGCATTTAGAACCTGGTATGGGCATTATGAATTTCTAGTGATGCCGTTTGGGTTAACAAATGCACCAGTAGCATTTATGGACCTTATGAATCGTATCTTTCACCCATATTTAGATCGGTTTGTAGTGGTCTTTATTGATGATATTCTGGTGTATTCCAAGACTAGGGAAGAATATGATGAACATTTGACGATTGTTCTGCAAACCCTGCGAGAAAAGAAGCTGTATGCTAAGCTGTCCAAGTGTGACTTCTGGATGAGTGAGATCTCTTTCCTTGGACATATAGTATCAAATGAGGGGATTAGAGTGGATCCCAAAAAGATAGAAGCAGTGATGAAATGGAAGCCTCCCAGAAATACAACTGAGGTCAAAAGTTTCTTGAGGTTAGCTGGGTATTACAGAAGATTTGTGAAGGGGTTCTCTCTTATAGCTGCTCCAATGACCAAGTTGTTGCACAAGAATGTGAAATTTGGCTAGAACGACAAGTGCCAAGCCAGTTTTGAGAGGCTTAAGGCTATGTTGACAGAAGCACCAGTGTTAATACAGCCAGTGTCGGGAAAAGACTTTGTGGTCTACAGTGATGCCTCGCATAATGGGCTAGGGTGTGTATTGATGCAAGAGGGGAAAGTGGTCGCCTATGCTTCCAGGCAGTTAAGGCCACATGAACAGAACTACGCTACTCATGACCTGGAGTTAGCAGCAATTATCTTTGCACTAAAGATATGGAGGCATTATTTGTATGGTAAAAAATGTTACATCTATACAGACCACAAGAGTCTAAAATATTTGCCAACCCAGAAGGAGCTCAATCTTAGACAGAGGCGATGGATTGAGTTCCTAAAGGACTATGATTATGTGATAGATTATCATCCTGGGAAGGCAAATGTAGTTGCTGATGCTTTAAGCAAGAAGTCCATCACAGCTTTAAGATCACTAAATGCCTGTCTGTCCTCAGCTCAAGATGGAGCTATTTTGGCTGAGTTACAAGTGAGGCCAAACCTACTACAGCAGATACAAGATGGGCAGAGGGCAGATGAAAAATTAATAGCCATTATGGGTAAAATTCCAGAGGGAAAGGAAACTGAATATGAGGTGAAAGCAGATGGGTGTCTGTATTATAGAGGAAGAGTGTGTGTACCAGATGATGGGGAACTGAAGAGTAGTATTCTGAAAGAAGCACACACTAGTGTTTGTGCCATGCACCCGGGAAGCATGAAAATGTATAATGATTTGAAGCCTCATTATTGGTGGCCTGGTATGAAGAAGGATATAACTGACTATGTGACTAAGTGTTTGACATGCCAGCAAGTTAAAGCAAAACATCATGTTCCATCAGGATTGCTACAGCTTATAAGCATACCTGAATGGAAATGGGACCGGGTCACTATGGATTTTGTTAGTGGTCTACCTCTCACTCAGAAGAAGTATGATGCAGTATGGGTGATAGTGGATAGATTGACGAAGTCAGCACATTTTCTGCCAGTTAGGACTGACTACTCGCTGGAGAAGCTAGCAGAATTGTATATCAGTGAGATAGTTAGACTGCATGAAATCCCACTTTCCATCATATCTGATCGAGACCCAAAGTTTACATTGAGATTCTGGAAAAAGTTGCAAAAAGCCTTGGGCACACAACTCCGTTTTAGCATGGCTTTTCATCCTCAGACGGATGGACAGTCAGAATGAGTAATCCAGGTAAACCTAAGAACTAATTAAATTTTTGCAACTAATAAATTGAAATGATAGTAACAATGTGAAATATGTGATAGATCCTGGAGGATATGCTAAGGAGTTGTGTCATTGAGTTTAAGGGGAGTTGGAATAGATACCTCCCACTGGTAGAGTTCGCATATAGCAATAGCAATCAAGCTAGCATTCAAATGGCTCTGTATGAAGCACTTTATGGGAGGAAATGTAGAACCCCAGTATGTTGGACTAAATAGGGTGAAGATAAGCTGGTAGGACCAGACCTATTGAAAAAGACTGAGGAGAAAGTGAAGATAATCAAAGCTAACCTGAAGGTTGCCTCAGATAGACAGAAATCATATGCCGACTTGAAGAGAAAAGAGATAGAGTATGCAGTTGGTGATAAAGTGTTTCTCAAAGTCTCACCGTGGAAGAAAGTACTGAGGTTTGGGAGAAAGGGTAAGTTAAGACCTAGGTTCATTGGCCCATATGAAGTTATTGAACGTGTGGGACTAGTGGCCTATCGGCTAGCTTTACCATCAGAACTGGATAAAATTCATAATGTATTCCATGTTTCCATGCTGAGAAGATATCACTCATACCCTTCACATGTCATTTCCATGGAAGAGATTGAAATCCAACTGGACTTGACATATACAGAAGAACCTATACAGATCCTAGCTCGGGAAGTGAAGGAGCTGAGAAATAAACAAATTCCATTGGTGAAAGTGCTTTGGAGGCACCACAACACTGAAGAGGCAACTTGGGAAAGTGAAGAGATGATGAAGCAATAGTTCCCTCAACTGTTTGCATCAGGTAAATTTCGAGGATGAAATTTTTATTAGAGGGGAAGAGTTGTAACACCCTCCTTGTAGCAACTCCGTACATTCTACTGTTCCGGTGACCAATGTCGGTCCGGACAGCTAGAACGTCCAGAAAAATATTTAAACTAAAGTGAGGAACCATAATTAACTCAAATATTAATAAGAAAAATTTAGAAAAAATTTTAGAAATAAAATACAACCAAGTTAAATGAGCCAGTGCCCTAGCGATGGGTAACCTAGTGAGAAGTTGCAGTTCTCGCAACTAGGAGTCCTAGACCCGGGGGAAAAATTATAAAATAATTATTGAGACTCCAGAGAAGGGCCATTGAGGTTTTTATGGCATTATAATGCTAAGAAAATACGTAAAAAAAATTTTTCAATCGGTACAGACAATTTTGGCTCGTTAAGCCAAACGAAGGGCATTTTGGTCATTTCATCTTCAGAGATGATTTTTGGCCAACTTGTCCAGTTAAATAAATAATTTATATAACATAAAATATAAATAAATGTTGTTAAAAATTTCATTGCAATTAAATAGACAAGAAAAGATGAGAAAATGAAAGAAAATGGCATTATGACATCACAGTGATGTCATTAAGATTCTCCCAACCAACCCAATAATGACACATGGCATAACTTTATTTAAAAGAGATAAAGTGGGCTGAAAAATGAAAGAAAATCAGAACTCTCTTCTCTTCTTCTTCCTTGCCGTGACATACCCACCATAGCCACCATTTTCAAGCTTTTCAAGCTTGATTTTCCCTAACTTCTACCCAACAAAACCCTAACCTAGCAATACAAAAAAGTATTCTTGCAACTTGGTGAGTATTTTGGGAGCAAAAGAAAAGGAAAACAAGAACCCTAGCAAGTGGGGAAACTTCACTCCGTAGAGGTTAGTGACCTAACCTCAGTTTTCACCTTAAATTCATGTTAAGGACTATGTATAAGTGCAAATTATAAAGAAAATTTGTTGAATACCATTTGTATGCCAACCCATGGTTTTCAGCAACTTTGGTAAAGGCAAGATTGTGATGATTTTAATGAAGTTAAAAGGGTAGTATGGATGCCCATAATATGCATCTTGTAAGCGGATTGATGAAATGCAATGATAATGCATGATTTGTAATGTTTGAGTTAGGGTTTGGGGTGGAAAATGAGACTTTGATCATGTGATGATGAAATTAGGTTTTAATGGTCAATTAGTGACCATTTGGTTCTGTTTAAATAAAAAATGAAGTGAATTGTGCTGTGGGATTTGGATTTGGTGTGGCTGCCCTTGGTGACCTGCAGGAATGGGTACGAGTCCAGCAGGTTTGTGCAGTAATAACTTGAATTGTAGAGGTTCAATTGGTGCAAGACCAATTGGACAAGAAACTAGACACATAATGGCACAACTTTGGTGAAGAAACCATGCCCAGAAAACCAAACCAAGTTGACTAAAAATTTGCCCTAATCCGGTGACCTGCATTCTACCTGGGCAAAACGACCAAATGAATAGTGTTTGGTCATTTGGCCATAAGTCAGTGTAGAAAGGTCTAATTAACCTGAAATTTTACCAGAAACAAGCTGAGGTATAGACCAACAACTTTCATGAAGAAACCTAACCCAAATTATGACCAGAACATATTCAAAAAGTGAGTTGCAGTCACTATTCCTAACACTATAGATTTGGTCAGTCCAGAAATTTTGGAAAAATTTCAATCCGGCCAGTTGTAGTTTTTAGGCCATAACTTGAGCTAAAAAACTCCAAATGGAGTGATTCCAAAAAGGAAATTCAACTAGACAAAATAAGGAACAACTTTCGTGTTGATCATTTTGCCAAATTCCCACTGCAAAAATGACCAATGGAATAGTAAAGACAAAGCATGAAAACTGAAAATTCTGCCCAATTAACATTAAGCTTAAAAATGTTATTGGCAACCAATACCAACAAATTTTGAATGCAAAATGTGGTATGTTGGGAGTATTAAAACCGATGTACCTATTGTCTATGCAAAAGTCAACATTTTAGTTGACTAATGAAATGAATAGTAACATTCAAACTTGAAATTCAAAAATTGTGAAATTTAAAAGGGTAATATGCCCTAGTATACCTAACAAGATTGGTTTGGATAGCTTGGCATGCCAATAGGGTTTTGTTAGCAGTATTACATATGGCTTCATGCCATTCTGTATTTCATGGCTTCCCATGCTATTCTGTGTTTCATGGCTTCCCATGCCATTCTATGACATAATAGCCTTTGGCTATGTTATTTGAGTTGTTACACTTGGGAGTTTATCCCTGATAATTATTACAGCTTATTAGCTGTTCTGTTGCACACCGGGAGACACAATGTGACCGATGGTGTGATGGTCTGAGGTACTTAGTACCCAGTGCCAGTTTACCCATTTATCCAGTCCAGTCGACTAGTATGGGCTACTCGGGTAATGATAATAACTTTTACCAAATTTGAATCAAATAATACTAAAAAAAAAAATATCAGAAATTAAGTCTATCCAAAAATGTAAACATACATTATGCATACTTATTTTTATTTTTATTTTATTTTATTTTACTTTATATTGTCACCACTAAGCAGAATTGCTTAGCGAGTCGCTTTTGCCACGCGCAGGTACTGGAGACCTAGCTGGGGAGCCCAGCAGACATCAGACAGGGTGAGCCTTCAGAGCTGCATCCGGAGTCCAGAGTCACCTCACCTCTGCAGTGCATATGGTAGGACATTAGGATTTTGGTTAGTATTTTGTATTTTATATTTTGTATTAATTTTGAGATTGTAACTATAAACTCTTGAAATTATTTAATGATGAAAATATATGAAATTTCATATTATTGAAAATTTCTGTATATTATGTTGAGAAATATTTATGAATGTGCTTCCCGTAATGAAGTAAAAAGAAAAATTTCTGAAAATAGTGTTGTGATTTGAGATTGAGATTTTGAGATTGACTTGAATGTGTATAATGGAGTTTGGATTTGGAAATTATATTGGAAGTGGTTTTAAACAGGTTCAGAAGAACTGTTTTTCCAATTTATAGCCGGCACTTTGCCGGATTTTCTATAAAATTTGTAGAAAAATTTAGATTTATCAAAAATTGAAAATAAATGAATTAAAAGGGATAAATTGTAATTGAAACATAAATTGGTGCTCTGGCACACTGAATGGCATATCTTGCTCAGCTATACTGTAGATGAGC